>NC_069098.1:9450867-9476309 GCF_947172395.1 Bicyclus anynana
GCTCAGTGGATAAAGTGACCTCTGCCTTCGATTTGGAGGACGTAAATTCGAATCCGGTTCGGGCATGCACCTCCAACTTTTCAATTCTATCCATTTTAAGAAATTGAATATCACGTGTTTCAAGTGGTGAAGGAAAAACATCATGAGGGAACCTGCAAATCTGAGAATTTTAATAAAAATCTTAATTATCTACGTGTGTTAGTCTACCAATCCGAATTGGGCTAACGTGCTGGACTATTAGCGTAATCTCTGGAACTAGTTCCCATCATAAAATGACATATAATTATTATGTTGGTGAATTTGGGTGCGATGCAACTCCAAAATATAATGTGACAGGTAGCAGTGACAGTGATTGTATTATTATTTTGTGATAGAGGAAACACCTTAAATAGATTCCAGGGCTTGTGACTTGGGTTGTATTAATGATTGCTTCACAAGACTTTATTATTATATAGTTTTATTATTATAATTACAACAAAACACTATGGCAAAATCACTAACGTGACCAGCAGCGTAACGGTGTCCATGCTGCCTAACAAACAACTGTGCTCAAGTCATAAAATACCCTCTTATTTATACCATCACTATTGCAATAACTTTGTACAAATACCTCCCCTCTATCTAAATAATATAAATAATGTCAATACCATTCGTAATCGAGAAAGTCGTAAGAAAAAGTTATGGCCAGTATGGTCCAAACTTAATTATTTGCTGCCGAAATTACTTCTGGTCAAACTTACAGCTGACATAAAATGAAGCAAGTGTGGCTCTCGCAGGCTCTCGTTCTACAACTTATTCAACAGTAGCCTACTTTACACAACGCTTTGTTCGCTCACTTTTTAACATAATAAATGGATTTAAAAGCGAATGCGATTATACAGTAACATTACAGATACGCTGCAGTTTCGTACTCACCACTTTGCAGTTCAATCAACGATTCATTGCCATTACATTATTCAAGCCATTCATAATAAAATTTCGAAAACCTCTTGACATAGAAAGATAAAATTTGGCAGTGAGGTAGTATAAGTATAATTAGTAGACGCCCGCTAATAACGGATTTGCAACATCAGCGCTAGCTGAAAATCAGCGCTGTATGCTTTTCTGCATATGGGGAGCATACAGCAATATGCTGAGCTGGGACATTTTTCTAGGTTATGCCGCAGGGTATTTATTATTCTACGATAATTGTGATGTGTGGCATAATGGTAGCAATAAAGATATTTTCTTTCTTCTTTCTTTCTTTCTTTCAACAGGTTCGGATTAAGGATGTCTTTTAACAGACGAAATCGCTGGCGTCCGCTGGTATTATTTAAAAAATATCTTTTATAGAAATGCTTGGTCATTTAGCACCTGACTAGTCGACGAGACATAATATCCTTACGAACTAAAGGTATGACCATAGAACATGGGGACCTTTCTTTGAAACGCTGCCTTATCATTTCGGAATATAACAAAACAATGCATTCTGGGATATTCCTCTTGTATAGATCTCGAGTACAATCAATATAGTAGATCAAAGTACATGATGGCATATATCTATATTTAAAGGATAATAAACCCATATAATCTTCTAAAATAAAGAAACGAATGTTGTAAGTATAAAGTATAAGGTATATCTAATGTAAAATGTCATACTTTTGAAAGGGTAATTTTGAGCTTAAATGACTTTTTATTCATTGGCCAGCAGTAAGAGGTTGAAAGAGCAAATCTTAGTGGTGGCCCAATTTATAAGATTCCGTATTTATGGCAGTAACACACAATAGAAAGAAAAATATTTGTTATCTAACATCATATTTAATATTTTTTTATTATCTGTAGCCCTGCTAGAGTTACATAGTCACTGAGTTCTTTTAAAAGAATAAAAAACTTTAAAAGACACCTTTGCATCCTTGTCCTCTATGCGTTTGGAATCGAAACTTTAGGAAGTAGTCGTTCTTTAAAAAGCTAGGAATAATTATTATATATTCCTATTATATGGGTATCATCCTAAATCAAATCTTATTCTTAAATTAAATCACAATTCGGTCATTTCAAAGAGGCTGTTTACAATAATTTGAAACGTCAAGTTTAACTGTACCTTCATTCATCATTATCAACCCATTTTCGGCTCACTATTGAGCTCGAGTCTCCTCTCAGAATGTGAGGGGTTAGGCCCATAGTCCCTACGTACAACGGCCAAACCTTAGTGGCCAAGTGCGGATAAGGCCCAGGAAGAAAAGAAAAGGCCCATAGTCCACCACGCTGGCCCAATGCGGATTGGCAGACTTCACACACACTGATAATTAAGAAAATTCTCTGGTATGCAGGTTTCCTCACGATGTTTTCCTTCACCGTTTCAGACACGTGATATTTAACTTTTTAAAATGCACACAACTGAAAAGTTGAAGGTTGAAGGCACACCCCGGACCGGATTCGAACCCACACCATCATATCCACTGGGCTATCACACCTCTTCTGTTCCTTGGTTCGACATAATAGGCAGGTTCTGCTGAGAAGATTCTTACATTTTGTGTTAGACCCAGATAAGATTACATTGATATCTGCCTTTAAATTGCACCAAGCTCACAGCCTTAGTAGTCGCGGTCAGCTCCTTTTATTGAATGCGGTATTATGAACAGTCGGCTCTCAGCCCTTTGAAAAAGAAGCATTCAGTAGTCAGACATTTATAGCTCTGTATTGATATTGTACTAATATCGGAGATCCGCAGAAGAACCAAAGTCACTGACATAGCTCAGCGAGTCGCAAAGCTGAAGTGACAATGGACAGGCCATATAGTTCGAAGAACCAAAAAAAATTAGGGTCTCATGATGCTGGAATGGCAACTTCGCATCGGAAAGCTCAGTGAATAGTTGGTTGACCCCCATAAGGTGGACCGAGGACAAAGAGCGGGTTGCTGGCAGTTCGAGACCGTTGTGTACTGAAGTCCATGCAAAAGGCCCATGGCCAGCATGGACGTCCATGTTGATGACTAATCTGTACTAACTGCATTTTATGTCCAGCGGTAACATTTTCGGGAACTAATTACGATGTCAGTTTGACTCTCGTGGGATTTTATCTTGTAAGATATTTTTAGTTGAAGCCCGGAACTGTGTTTACAAAGTTTTGGTACTTGATTTAGATTTTTCTTTGTCAAATCTGACAAATATTATCTATATCTATCTATATATTATCTATCTATCTATACTAATATAAAGCTGAAGAGTTTGTTTGTTTGAACGCGCTAATTTCAGGAACTGCTGGTCCGATTTGAAAATTTCTTTCAGTGTTAGATAGCCTATTTATCGAGAAAGACTATAGGCTATATTTTATCCTCGAATTCCTACGGAAACGGGAACCACGCGGGTGAAACCGCGCGGCGTCTGCTAATTGTTAACATAATATAACGCCATTGGTTTTATTTTCCCTTTTATCAATGCTAAGAATTAAATTTTTGTTATAAAGAATAATAAACCTTGGGTTGGTCTAATTTTTTAAGTATTTTTCCAGGTTTTCCTTACATAATTCAAGAGAAAATTTTCTCACGCCATTCCAAGATAAATGAGAAGCTTTATTGTTTGCTAAACAGCATTCTTTAGGTTTTTTTATTTTATTTTGTCTTTTTAAGTTCTTTCTCTCATTTATCAAGCAGTATTTTCGTTATAATGAAATTTTCCTCACGAGTTATTTAATCCCAAAAAGTTTCGACTTACAACTGGCAAGCTTTTTTACCTTTAATGTATAAAAATAAAACATGATAGCAGAATATACCATTATAATAATTATATTTTAAAAGATTTTACAGTATCTGAAGAAATTTCCAAGTTCTTTCCTATGTTAATTACTCGTTAACTGCTTGCTAATGAGAGACACTTTATGTTAAGTATTATGCAATTATGCAGTGTGAAACGTTAACTTCTTTATCCCAGAAAATTGCTCTATTTCTGTTATCGACTAACCGGTGACCAATTTGTAGTAACGTTGAACTAAATAAGGTCCTAGATTCGAATCCAGGGTCAGGCTATAAGATACTGAGTTTTTCTTTTTCTAATGAATTTTCAGAAAAAATCTCAGTCCGGGGTTAGGAAGTTGATGGTGGTGACAACCCTTTGCATCGGAGAAAACATTTAAAGCCATTGGTTCCAGTCATTATAACTAATATTTGATAGTCTGGAACACACATTGTACATTGTCACCCGCCCACCTACATTGTCACCCGCCAACCCGCATTAGAGCAGCATGGTGGGTCTAATCTCCATATCCCCACTCCTACAAGTATAGTGACCTGAATCAATAGTAGTTTGAATAGAATGTTAATGCTCTTCTTTACTCACCCTATTAAAATTGGTATTTATTTCAATGTTGGTCTCTTCTTTTTCTCTATACACACTACACTAACAAGCTGGAGCAGGATCATACTTGGAGTTTCCCATTATATGACCATGGTATTTGAGCTTCCTCCTTTGAACGTGCTGAAGAACCTCTGTTGGCTTTCCCTTTCTTTGCAGCACATACTACTGAGCTGCAGAACCTCTGCTGGTCCTATCGGAGGTTAGCAATCAGCCATAATTATTGCAAACCTCCGATAACAGATGTTATAGTATGAGTATCAATAGTAAGATTAAATACCATATTGATCCTTTGATAACAAAGGTACGCCTTTTATTATAAACCCGTCGCAAGCGGGCGAACCCTCACGTAGATGCAAAATAAATTGCGGACTTAAAGAGTTACGTTCTGCATCTTGAGACCGTAGAGGAAGGTCGACGACTTTTCGATATATTGGAAAAATGCTAAGTTATGTCTCACCTTGGAGTTATATTGAAATAATGCTAGCAAGAAATACGGCGTAGAGATAATGTTTTAATCGTCATCATCATCATCAATATCAGTATGAGTCAATGATAATAAAAACTTCATTTTTATTTATAATTAATATTTATGCATCATGGCAGAGGTCTAAACTCAGTGGATATGACTTCTGCCTTCGATTCTTGTTTGGCTTAGGCCCTCCAACTTTCCAGTTCATCATTATCAACCAATAATCGGCTCACTGCCGAGCTCGAGTCTCTTCTTAGAATGAGAGGGGTTAGGCCAATAGTCCACCACGCTTTCCCAATGCGGATTGGCAGACTCCACACACGCATAGAATTAAAAAATTCTCTGGTATGCAGGTTTCCTCACGATGTTTTCCTTCACCGTTTGAGACTCGTGATATTAAAATTCTTAAAATGAAAAGTAAACTTTGTATGAGTATATGCGAATGTCCAGGAGACGAGTGACGTTTGTTTTTTTATGTGTTTCACCGGCTTCACTACGCTGCTTGTAAAGACTCATTCTAGATCATTCTTTATTCTGTGGTTTTAATGATTTCCTTTTCTTTACTACAAGGTTATTATACTGTTCCATAAACCATTTTAAAATTTAATAATGTGTATTCAAAGAGCAAACTGGAAGCTTGCGATCGAAATTATTCTTTTACAAAATAAACAAGCTACTCGTAACTTGAACATGTTGGAGAGTCAAGAAAGTTCCGTGCTCTCGAGAACTGTAAAGAATGTTGTGTAAAAATATTTTCCTCGTCGAACTAAGACCTCTTGGTCTTAGCCAATGCGCCAAGTCATACATAATATTTATTTAAACATTTTGTAAAGTTTAACAAAGTTCTAAGTACGAATAACAACATCGTTCTTATGGACTTTTGGATATCAATAAGTACCTAGTTGCTGGGTATAAACGTAATGTGCGATGGTATTTAAATTTAAACTGAAATTCCTTTTATTTCTCTTAAAAAGGCAAGTAGTTTGGTATTTTTAAATATATAACGTATTAAAAAAGATTTTCAATAGTTGATTTTCAAATCATAAATACAATTAATGTAGATTGTTAAATTATTTAACAATCTACATCATCAAGTTATATATGTTTTACTGAATTAACATCTTATGAAAGTCACCGACAAGGTGATAACTGTTTAGCTACACTTAATTAAACTCGTGCAATATATAAAAAATAATCTAGTGTGTGCAAAAAATTTCAAATATTCCTGAGTATTAAAAATCTGAAATATTTTAAACAGTTAAAATTCAACAACTTTCACACTAAAAGCAAATGACGTGATGCCATATGAAAAGTAACTGAAAATGATATTTTGCGCTCATTCAAAAACAATCATCATCATCATCATCGTTATCAGCCGATGGACTTCCACTGCTGGACATAGGCCTCTTGCATGGACTTCCAAACTAAACGGTCTCGAGCCGCCAGCATCCAGCGGCTCCCAGCAACCCGCTTGATGTCTTTGGTCCACCCAGTGGGGGATCGACCAACACTGCGCTTTCCGGCGCGGGGTCGCCATCCAGCACCTTGGGACCCCAACATCCATCGGCTCTTCGAACTATGTGGCCTGCCCATTGCCACTTCAGCTTCGCGACTGCTATTTCGCGAGCTGTCAGTGACTTTGGTTCGTCTGCGGATCTCCTCATTTCTGATTCGATCATGCGGAGAAACTCCAAGCATAGCTCACTCCAGTGACTTTGAGCCTTCTAATAAGGCCCATAGTTAGCGACCAAGTCTCGGATCCGTAGGTCACCACTAGCAACACGCACTGTTCGAAGACTATCGTCTTCAGGCACTGAAGAATTTCGGACGAAAAAGAAAGAGCTGGATTCGGCGATTCACTTCTTTTTCGTAATTGGACCTGATTGGTTGATTGGACTGATCCAATTGGTTTTTAAAACAATATACCAAGCAAAAGCAATTAATTTGAGCAAAGAACTTAAATATACAAGTAGACTAGTGATGTAATTTACGGAAACTTAAAGAACATATAATTTCGGAACTTTTCCGGTATTAGTCAAATTACCCCGGTAGCACTGTTCAAAAATTTTTCATCAACATTTTCGCAATTCTCGTGAAATTTCCCACAATATTTCAATGCTCTTACAAAGGCTGCTTAACGAATAGTTTTCATTGGCGATATTGCTTTTGTGCAGTGACATGGACCGATTACGGAAATTGTTCCCGGCTTTAATGCAACAATCGTATACATTTCATCACATTTTCGGGATAAAGTCATCAAATTAATTTCAAAATGAACGTTTCTCCAAATTGGTTTTTGATCTGCCTGATATAATCTGCCAATGTTTTTAATATTTGCAAATCTTTCGCTGTAATTTAGTCGAACCGTGATAGTCCACCCGTGGATTCTCCCCTACCTTCGATTCGGAGGGTGTAGGTTCGAATTCGGTTTGTGGAATGCAGCTCCAACTTGTTAGTTATGCGCATTTTAAGAAATTAAATCACTAGTCTCAAACGGTGAAGGAAAACATCGTGAGGAAACCTGCATACCTAAGAATTTTCTTAATTATCTAAGCGTGTGAGGTCTGCCAATCCGCATTGAGCCAGCGTGGTGGACTAACCCCTCTCATTCTGAGAGGAGACTCGTGCTCAACAGTGAGCCTAACATGGGTTGCTAATGATGATTGATGCTATCAGCAGCAGCAGTGGTATGTGCGGTGGATTAACAATACGGAGGTCCTGGGTTCGATCCTCGGCTGGGGCGATTGAGGTTATCTTAATTGGTCCAGGTGTGGCTGGTGGGAGGCTTCGGCCGTGGCTAGTTACCACCCTATCGAAAAAGACGTACCGCCAAGCGATTTAGCGTTTAGGTACGATGTCGTGTAGAAACCGAAAGGGGTCCTCCTAACGAGTTAGCCCGCTTCCATCTTAGATTGCATCATCACTTACCATCCGGCGAGCTTGTAGTCAAGGGCTAACTTGTAAAGAATTAAAAAAGGTGCAGAAATGCCGTGCATACCCTGAGGACTCAATGTTAAACTTAAGAACCTTTTTCGTACTTTTGTGCATACCCTAGCGAATAATATTGTGCACGCCACTGACTACAGAAAATAATTTTTATTTCGGAAAAGCATTCCAGAGTGAATAGTATTCTTATTTTTAAAAAGACCGTGTACATTTGCATTATCTAGATTCGGGCGGCTAGCTTTCATCTCACGTTTTGGATATTTCAAATACAATTTGCTAAAGGAGATTTCGTTGGATTTTTCTCTGTGTGGTTACGTTTGCATAAGATAAATGCAATATGAGATTTTTCGTAGCGTGAATTTTGGATAATTCTCTCTCATTCATTTCATTAAATTTAATTTTTAACTACGTTTCGTCCGACGTTTTTCCTTCACCGATTGAGATACGTGATATTATTTAATTTCTTTATATGCACACAACTGAAATGTAAAGTGCATGCTCCGGAATCGGAGGTAGAGGTCATATCCACTGGGCTATCACGGCTCAAGACGATTCAATATTTGTATACCTTTGCAATTATAATTCTAAAGCGAATATCGATCCAAGCTTATTGAACTTATGAGAATTGTAAAAACCAAAAAAAAATATATTTGTAAAATACAAAATGTAATAACTATAAAATGTATAATCTTCTATACTAATATATAAAGCTGAAGAGTTTGTATGTTTGATTGAAGTGCCAATCTCAGGAACTACCTGGTCCGATTTAATAAATTCTTTCAGTGTTAGATAGCCCATTTATCAACAAAGGCTATAGGCTGTATATTATCACGCTAAGGCCAATAGGAGCGGAGCACCAATAAATAATGTTTCAAAATCGGAGATTTTTTCCTATTGAGAGCTTTCGCTGCGTGCGCTTTCATATATCAAAAATCATATATATCAGAATTGTTTCCCTTTAAAAGTTTTCAAAAAGCCCTTGACAATTTCCGCGGGATTTGTGAAAAACTAAAATCCACGCGGACGACATAGCGGGCGTCCGCAAGTTATGCATAAAAAGACTAAGATGTTTACCCACTTCTAGATATATTATAATATTATTAATCTCGAGCTTTAATGTATTCTAAGTTACATAATCTATAAAATTTGGCACCCACTTAAATATCATTTATTTTGTTGGCATAATCGATGACGACACGACACACATCTGTAATATTGAAATTGGCTTCCATTTTCACATTTATGTTTTGATAAGATTTTAATCAATGATTTCCATTGCATACCACCATTCATGCGTTAAATACTAAATTAATAAAACCTTATTTGCGTTATAAAACATTAAGGAACTTTTTTATGCGCTGTGCCTTATTCCACTATCAATAATGACAAGCCCCAAGGGTAGTAAATTCTCTTTCTAATCGCGATTTCAAGTGCGTTCTCAGCGCTTGTTACTGTGACAAACGCCTCACTTCATTACAACGGGGCGTGACCGGATTGAGAAAATGTTACTGTTTCAGCCTAATAATACTTAATTGGACTTTTATTGAGTGACTGTGTGATTTTGACGGCCTCCGTGGCGCAGTGGTATGCGCAGTGGACTTACAAGGCGGAGGTCCTGGGTTCGATCCCCGGCTGGGCTGATTGAGGTTTTCTTAATTGGTCCAGGTCTGGCTGGTGGGAGGCTTCGGCCGTGGCTAGTTACTGACAAAGACGTACCGCCAAGCGATTTAGCGTACGATGTCATGTGGAAACCGAAAGGTGTGTGGATTGTCATCCTACTCCTTACAAGTTAGCCCGCTTTCATCTTAGATTGCATCATCACCTAACATCAAGTGAGATTGTAGTCAAGGGCTTTCTTGTACAGAATAAAAAAAAGAAAGACTAATTGACTATTTTTGGAATTTACTTCTTAAAAATCGATTTTTCACATTATATAGTCCCCGGTATGAATAAATATGGGCAGTAATTCGATGAACGTTACGTTAAGTTAATGACAGCGTTACGTGCGCAACCTATTCTTACCTTACCTACTTGGGAGTTCATTAATTGTTGTTTAGGAACGCTTTTTTAGCGTCCGTTAAAAAAACTCTCGTGCGAATGAGGGCTAAGCGTGCTCTCTAACACAACGGGGTGAATTCCCCAACTGTGAATAAAGTTTTTTGGTAAAAAAAATCTTATAATACTTCATCATCATGAACCCATATTCGGCTCACTGCTGAACTTGAGTCTCCTTTCAGAATGAGAGGGGTTAGGCCAATAGTCCACCACGCTGGCCCAATGCGGATTGGCAGACTTCACACACGCAGAGAATTAAGAAAATTCTCTGGTATGCAGGTTTCCTCACGAAGTTTTCCTTCATCGTTTGAGACTGATATTTAATTTCTTAAAATGCACACAACTGAAAAGTTGGAGATGCATGGCCCGGACAGGATTCGCAGGATTCGAACCTACACCCTCCGGAATCAGAGGCAGAGGTCATATCCACTGGGCTATCACGGACTGCTCACTTATAATATTTACTATATTCTAATGCCAGTATATTCAGTACATTTTCTTTTATTGCTTTGTTTAGTACCTACTAAACCTAAAACAAAAAGCGTTTTGGGTACTAGTCATGACGTAACTAAGGGTCCAAACATAAATTCCTTTGGTTTACGAGCGTCGGTTGCTTCTGACGTTCACACTAGGTTTTTCATATTTATTGGACTTATTTTTCCTTTCTTATGTTAAACGAATAAGCAGGGAATAATAAGGGTGCTAAATACTTGAACCTTGCTCCCAAAACCCGCCATGTGGAAAGATGACTCAACTATTCTTGTTCTTATAGTCAGTTTAGTCCAAGTTCTTATTACATTGAAAAGCTTCGTTAAATATAATATATAAGCCGTTGATTCGTACTGAAACCATTTTGGTTAGAGTTTTCTCATTATGTAGATACCTGTTGGTTGATCTCATAAACAAGCTTAACAATTAAAATAGTGGATATTTATTTATATAGGTAGCTTGTTTTATACTTAGTGATGTATTAATTTTTTATAAAAACAAAAAAAATATATAATAAACGAGAGAAAAAGGTTGCTACTAAAGTAAAAAAATAATATACTATTATAAATAAATATAATATATTGGAATTTAGAATTTTTACTGCAATAGTTACGTCCATAATACTCGTAAATTGTCTATACTAAAGCCATACTCGAGAAATACTGTTTACCAACAAACAAATTAAAAATGAGGGTATAAATCGCTAGTCATTTCACACCTAATAATAATTATAATTAACTTGTTCTTAAATTAATGAAAATAAATTTGTTTAATAAGTTTAAAATAATTAGATATAGTAATTAATATATTTTGAAAAATATTTTATAGGAAAACAATACATAATTTTAAATGAAAAAGTTATGAAATGACATCCGTTTTCAAACCTCATTTCTAATTTGTTTGTTAGTAAACAGTACTCCTCGTTTAGTATAGTCCTAAGAATAGAACCAAAGCTTTTTCATAAAACAACACAAAAGGTCATGAAAAGTCAGTGTGCACGTAAAACCTGAAAAAGACCCACAAAACATCCAATTCACTTACCCGGAGACACGTAAAAAATAAAAAAAAATATACACCTGATACTCGTAAGAGTGTGAAATAATTGAAAATTGTTGATCCACAGCAGCCCGTTAATAATAATGCAGGCGGAGTTTCGCGACATTTTAATGTTTTATGCAGAGCCCTACTACGTGTTAATGGCTGTAGATGAGGACCCGTTGTTTTGTGGGTTTCCATCTGTTTGTATTGTTTTTTTTTATTCTTTACAAGTTAGCCCTTGACTACAATCTCACCTGATGATAAGTAGTAAAGTAATCTAAGGATGGAAGATCGCTAACTTGTTAGGAGTTGAATGAAGATCCACTTCTTTCGGTTTCTACACGACATTGTACCAGAAAGCTAAATCGATTGGCGGTACGTCTTTGCCGATAGGGTGCTAACAAGCCACAGCTGATTAACTTTATTTTAAATATGGAATAAGTTCGCGCTTGACCTAAGGTTTAACGCGCTTGCCTAGAAGATGGCTATTCAATCTCAAAATCAAGAGAGTTCCATTCTCTAGCTATGCGTATAAGAAACGAAGAAGCAAATTAAATGAAGTATGGGCTGAAAGTTTGTCATCCCATGCTCCTACCATAGGTATCTAAGTAAGTAAGTATGTCTTACTCTCGCAGGCTCTTAGGCCATATGACGTTTAATTATAGCTAAGAAACAACTCCAATCGTCATTATCAACCCACATTCGGCTCACTGCTAGGCTCGATTCTCCTCTCAGAATGAAAGGGGTTAGGCCAATTAGTCGAGCTGGCCCAATGCAGATTGGCAGACTTCACACACGCAAAAAATTAAGAAAGTTCTCTAGTATGCAGATTTCCTCACGATGTTAGCATTCACCGTTTGAGACATTTAATTTCATAAAATGCACACAACTGAAAAGTTGGAGGTGCATGCCCCGGACCGGATTCGAACCCACATCGTCCGGAATCAGAGGCAGAGCTCATATCCAGTGGACTATCACGGCTCACCACTCAAGAAACATCTCCATCTTAAAAACTCATCATGTTCTGCTTACTCATTTAGAAAATTCTATGCCACAGACAAACACGTCAAACCCCCCCCCCCCTCCCATTTATAACACCCCTCTTTTAGCGTTGGATACATAAAACACCATCACGCAACAGCAATATCGGTCAACGGACATATTACGTGGTTCTGTTACAAAGTTTTAATGTCAGTTTTAAGATAAATGGCGCCATTCGTACTCATTCGTTATGGTTGACAACGCGTAAAGTGGACCCTTGAGACTGTATTGACTGGAATAAACACTGAACAGCCTTTTCTGTTGGTGTATATTGACGTCATATATAATGTAATATCATTTTAGCCTATTTTTTTAAACCCCCTGTTAGCATTTAGGTCAGGCAAAACTGTTTTGTCCTGTCATCTTAATCATAATTAGTTAAGTATCTCGGAATCCGTGGCGCAGTGGTATGCGCGGTGGATTTACAAGACGGAGGTCCTGGGTTCGATCCCCGGCTGGGCAGACTGAGATTTTCTTAATTTGTCCAGGTCTGGCTGGTGGGAGGCTTCGGTCGTGGCTAGTTACCACCCTACCAGCAAAGACGTACCGCCAAGCGATTTAGTGTTCCGTTACGATGCCGTGTAGAAACCCAAAGGGGTGTGGATTTTCATCCTCCTCCTAACAAGTTAGCCCGCTTCCATCTTAGACGATTTAGCGTTCCGGTACGATGCCGTGTAGAAACCGAAAGGGGTGTGGATTTTCATCCTCCTCCTAACAAGTTAGCCCGCTTCCATCTTAGACTGCATCATCACTTACTATCAGGTGAGATTGTAATCAAGGTTGTAAATAAAAAAAAATAAAAAAAAAATAAAAAATTGAGATACCCATGTTTATATAAATGCGAAAGGTCTCATCACGAAATCTCGAAACCACTTGACGTATAAAAATTACATTTGGCAGGGAGGTAGTTTGTAGTTAGTAAACGTCCGCTAAAAACTGAACGAGGTGGATTTAAGATCCAATTCTCCTTTTCGTCATAAACCATTAAACCTAACCATTAATGAAGTATTAATTGCATATTGCATAAATATTCTAAAACAAAGTCCTCCACTGAGTTTGTAAGACTGTCTGCTTATTCGCTATAATCTAGAATATCTATTACTGAACGGATTTCCATGGAATTTTAAACAATAGATAGATTGATATATGAAAAAGTTTTAGGTTTAAAATTGGTTAAGGTTTTATGTAAATTGATTGAAATATAGTAAATTTTTTATAATTATCACTATGTTACAACCAATTTCCTCGTCGAGTGTCGGAAAAATCAAGCCGCTAATAATAAAAAATATAAACCTATAAGTACATTCGTCCACGATAATCCAGCTGAAAATTTCATGTCAAAAGAACATTGTGAAGTAAAAAATTATATATTGAAAATTTTTCCCGCAATATGAAAATTTCCACTGTATTTCAGTTCTTTCAGTTACCCTATAACAGTGGGTAATTTCTGTGCAAATGTCTCAATTAACACAGAAAAGCTCGATAAAGGTGACGGGAATAAATTGGTGCCAATTTAGTGCCTACGATTTACTGAACTCAAATCACTCTATATCCTGCCGGACCGAGTCGACGTAGTTATTACAGACGATTAGCAACGACCTTTTTATTCGTAATTCGTGACCCCGTATCCTAATTATTATGACTTGAACTTTTATTTGAGGCAGAAAAATTGGAGTTCAGGTTCTTTTATTTATATGGAAAGCTATGATTATATTATTATATTTTAATACCTAGTAAGTTAGGTGCCTGTAGTAATTATTATTCAATTTCCTGCTATTAATTTTTATATGTACCTATTCGTAGCAATTCTTCTGTATTTGTATTTGTCACTTCACTCCTCAATGGCTAGACTGTTTGAATGATTTTTTTGTGTACATTTGTGATAAGAAGTAATGTGATATCATCAACAGCTTATTTTAATGGTACGTAGACCTGTCTCATAAGTTAGTTAAAAGCTTGTATCATCATTATTCAACAATAATTGTCCTCTAAAGGGCCAGGCCTCCCTAGGCATGGTTATGGTGGTAATATTAGATTCTCGGATGTGACTGATGACCGGAACCCAGATTTTAACGTGCTTTCTGAAGCACGCGGTGTAGCATTCATCATCATCATCATTATCAACCCATATTGGGCTCACTGCTGAGCTCAAGTCTCTATCGGCCTAACCCCTCTCAGAATGAGGGGTTAGGCCAATAGTACACCACGCTGGCCCAATGCGGATTGGCAGACTTCACACACGCAAAGAATTAAGAAAATTTTCTGGTATGCAGGTTTCCTCACGATGTAACATTCATTACCAACTTACTAAATTTAACTGATATCTTAAAATATAAGGACTATAATTATCTTAAAATAAAGTAAAGCTTAACAAGTACATACAAGTATTACTAATTATAAACATCATCATTATCAGCTTATTTTAGCGGGATAGGGAGCATAGAACTACCTCTGTGCTCCAATGCGGCTTACTCGTATTATAAGTTTTAGGATCTCATAAAATGACTTAACCTCTAACATGAGAACATTATTTTTTAGCTTCGTCATCAACCCATATTCGGCTCACTGCTGAGCTCGAGTCTCCTCTCAGAATGAGAGGGGTTATGCCAATAGTCCACCACGCTGGCCCAATGCGGATTGGCAGACTTCACACACGCAGAGAATGAAGATATTTCTCTGGTATGCAGGTTTCCTCACGATGTTTTCCTTCACCGATTGAGACACGTGATATTTAATTTCTTAAAATGCACACAACTGAAAAGTTGGAGGTGCATGCCCCGGACCGGATTCGAACCCACACCCTCCGGAATCGGAGGCAGAGGTCATATCCACTGGGCTATCACTGCTCTTGAAAAAATATAAAATGAATCCTACTAATATTATAAACGCGAAAGTTTGTATGGATGTTTATTACTCTATAACGCCGCTACTGAAGCGATTTAGCTGAAATTTGGAATGGAAATAAATTTTACTCTGGATTAACACATAGGCTACTTTTTATCGCGAAAAAATCCATGGTTTCCCGAGATTTATAAGATGCACATACCGAGGGAGGCCTGATTTTTTAGCTTACATTTAACTTATATTACTTCACCATCAATTTTTTTGCTATTACTCAGTCAATGCGTACTTCAAACTTATGTGGATTACTTATTATGTAATCTGCTAGTTTAGTTTTGAATGCATTGAGTAAGTTTACATTTTTAATTGGTATTTTATTATATTTGGCACCTTCATAGGTGTCTTATTAACCATAGTTCTGACATATGAAATGAGGAAACTGGCTAGACGGGTTTTATTTTTCCTTTTTGTGAATGGTGGTGAAACTAGTGTGGATTATGCTTTTGTAATATTCTAAAATTATTGCGTTGAATATTCGGTAGCTGTATTTGTAATACCTAAATCTGATAAACGCAATATTATGTCTTAAAAGGAACACTTTTAATTCACTACATCTCATCTTTATAGTGAATATTGGCTTTATTTTTCACGTCAGCCCCAACTGAAGGGTCTGAACGATCGTTCAACGTTTATTTTCATTTCGTCCTTGCCCCTTTTCACCCTTGTCTTCCCTTGATACATTGTTGCAGGGTAAATGAAATATACCTTTATTTTTGTTTTATTTTTGCTAAAACAAAACCGGGAAGCTAACTTCAAATCAAATATCGTAGTAATATATAAAATAACTATTCTAGTGAATCTACAAGACCTATTCTATTTAACTGTATATCCAATTGTCCTATAGTAATCTTAATTGGACTGTCGTCGTTATCAACCAATATACGGCTCACTGCTGAGCGCGAGTCTCCCTCTCAGAATGAGAGGGGTTAGGCCAATAGTCCACCACGCTGGCCCAATGCGGATTGGCAGACTTCACACACGCAGAGAATTAAGAAATTCCCTGGCGTGCAGATTTCCTCACGATGTTTTCCTTCACCGTTTGAGACACGTGATATTTAATTTCTCAAAATGCACGCAACTGAAAAGTTGGAGGTGCATGCCCCGGACCGGATTCGAACCCACACCCTCCGGAATCGGAGGCAGAGCTCATATCCATTGCTACTGGGTTATCACGTCTTAAAAACGCATCATGATCTGCCCACTCATTTAGAAGATTCTATGCCACAGACAAACACGTCAAACCAACCCCCCCCCCCCTTTACAATACCCCTCTTTTAGCGTTGGAAACATAAAACACCATCACGCCACAGCAATATCGGTCAACGGACATATTACGTGGTTCTGTTACAAAGTTTTAATGTCAGTTTTAAGATAAATGGCGCCATTCGTACTCATTTGTTATGGTTGACAACGCGTAAAGTGGACCCTTGAGACTGTATTGACTCGAATAAACACTGAACAGCCTTTTCTGTTGGTGTATATTGACGTCATATATAATGTAATATCATTTTAGCCTATTTTTTTAAACCCCCTGTTAGCATTTAGGTCAGGCAAAACTGTCTTGCTCCAGTCATCTTAATCATAATTACTTAAGTATCTCGGAATCCGTGGCGCAGTGGTATGCGCGGTGGATTTACAAGACGGAGGTCCTGGGTTCGATCCCCGGCTGGGCAGACTGAGATTTTCTTAATTTGTCCAGGTCTGGCTGGTGGGAGGCTTCGGTCGTGGCTAGTTAGCACCCTACCAGCAAAGACGTACCGCCAAGCGATTTAGTGTTCCGTTACGATGCCGTGTAGAAACCCAAAGGGGTGTGGATTTTCATCCTCCTCCTAACAAGTTAGCCCGCTTCCATCTTAGACGATTTAGCGTTCCGGTACGATGCCGTGTAGAAACCGAAAGGGGTGTGGATTTTCATCCTCCTCCTAACAAGTTAGCCCGCTTCCATCTTAGACTGCATCATCACTTACTATCAGGTGAGATTGTAATCAAGGTTGTAAATAAAAAAAAAAAAATAAATAAATAAAAAATTGAGATACCCATGTTTATATAAATGCGAAAGGTCTCATCACGAAATCTCGAAACCACTTGACGTATAAAAATTACATTTGGCAGGGAGGTAGTTTGTAGTTAGTAAACGTCCGCTAAAAACTGAACGAGGTGGATTTAAGATCCAAATCTCCTTTTGTAGATAAGCCTAAACATTAATAAAGTATTAATCTATGCATATTGCATAATTATTCTAAAACAAAGTCCTCCGCTGAGTCTGTAAGACTGTCTGCTTATTCGCGATAATCTAGAATACCTATTACTGAACGGATTTCCATGGAATTTTAAACAATAGATAGACTGATTTATGAAGAGGCTTAAGTTTAAAATTGGTTAAGGTTTTATGTAAATTGATTGAAATATAGTAAATTTTTTATAATTATCACAATGTTACAACCAATTTCCTCGTCGAAGTGTCGGAAAAATCAAGCCGCTAATAATAAAAAATATAAACCTATAAGTACATTCGTCCACGATAATCCAGCAGAAAATTTCGTGTCAAAAGAACATTGTGAAGTAAAAAATTATATATTGAAAATTTTTCCCGCAATATGAAAATTTCCACTGTATTTCAGGTCTTTCATTTACCCTATAACAGTGGGTAATTTCTGTGCAAATGTCTCAATTAACACAGAAAAGCTCGATATAGGTGACGGGAATAAATTGGTGCCAATTTAGTGCCTACGATTTACTGAACTCAAATCACTCTATATCCTGCCGGACCGAGTCGACGTAGTTATTACAGACGATTAGCAACGACCTTTTTATTCGTAATTCGTGACCCCGTATCCTAATTATTATGACTTGAACTTTTATTTGAGGCAGAAAAATTGGAGTTCAGGTTCTTTTCTTTTTTATATGGAAAGCTATGATTATATTATTATATTTTAATACCTAGTAAGTTAGGTGCCTGTGGTAATTATTATTCAAATAAATTCTTAAAAGGCACACAACTGAAAAGTTGGAGGTGCATGCCCCGGACCGGATTCAAACCCACACCCTCCGGAATCGGAGGCAGAGGTCATATCCACTGGGCTATCACTGCTCTTGAAAAAATATAAAATGAATCCTACTAATATTATAAACGCGAAAGTTTGTATGGATGTTTGGATGTTTATTACTCTATAACGCCGCTACTGAAGCGATTTAGCTGAAATTTGGAATGGAAATAGATTTTACTCTGGATTAACACATAGGCTACTTTTTATCGCGAAAAAATCCATGGTTTCCCGAGATTTATAAGATGCACATACCGAGGGAGGCCTGATTTTTTAGCTTACATTTAACTTATATTACTTCACCATCAATTTTTTTGCTATTACTCAGTCAATGCGTACTTCAAACTTATGTGGATTACTTATTATGTAATCTGCTAGTTTAGTTTTGAATGCATTGAGTAAGTTTACATTTTTAATTGGTATTTTATTATATTTGGCACCTTCATAGGTGTCTTATTCACCATAGTTCTGACATATGAAATGAGGAAACTGGCTTGACGGGTTTTATTTTTCCTTTTGGTGGTGAAACTAGTGTGGATTATGCTTTTGTAATATTCTAAAATTATTGCGTTGAATATTCGGTAGCTGTGTTTGTAATAACTAAATCTGATAAACGCAATATTATGTCTTAAAAGGAACACTTTTAATTCACTACATCTCATCTTTATAGTGAATATTGGCTTTATTTTTCACGTCAGCCCCAACTGAAGGGTCTGAACGATCGTTCAACGTTTATTTTCATTTCGTCCTTGCCCCTTTTCACCCTTGTCTTCCCTTGATACATTGTTGCAGGGTAAATGAAATATACCTTTATTTTTGTTTTATTTTTGCTAAAACAAAACCGGGAAGCTAACTTCAAATCAAATATCGTAGTAATATATAAAATAACTATTCTAGTGAATCTACAAGACCTATTCTATTTAACTGTATATCCAATTGTCCTATAGTAATCTTAATTGGACTGTCGTCGTTATCAACCAATATACGGCTCACTGCTGAGCGCGAGTCTCCCTCTCAGAATGAGAGGGGTTAGGCCAATAGTCCACCACGCTGGCCCAATGCGGATTGGCAGACTTCACACACGCAGAGAATTAAGAAATTCCCTGGCGTGCAGATTTCCTCACGATGTTTTCCTTCACCGTTTGAGACACGTGATATTTAATTTCTTAAAATGCACACAACTGAAAAGTTGGAGGTGCATGCCCCGGACCGGATTCGAACCCACACCCTCCGGAATTGGAGGCAGAGGTCACATCCACTGGGCTATCACGTCTCTAAACTCTAATCTAATTGGACTGTAATTTTCGTAATAGTCGTCTTTTAAAAGTTGTCAGGTTTTTAGTTCATACTCTTTGGTATGGTAAGTACAGGCAATTTAAGGGTGTTTGAACTGTTGTGACTTTGGTAGGTAGCCAGTCCTCGGGAAACCATGGATTATATCGCGATAAAAATTGCCTATGTGTTAATCCAGAGTAAAATCTATTTCCATTCCAAATTTCAGCTAAATCGCTTCAGTAGTAGCGGCGTTATAGAGTAATAAACATCCATACAAACTTTCGCGTTTATAATATTAGTAGGATTCATTTTATATTTTTTTCAAGACATCTTGTACCCAGTCGCTTAACTTTGTGGTAACCTTTTGGTAGATAATTAAATAAATACATATACTTGAACTATTCACACATCATCAGCTCCAAAGTGAGCGTAACCTAATATATATCCTAATATAAATATAAGTATATACACATTTAAGTACTTATAAAATGTTTAATTACTCCCAGACGCTGGAAAACACGTATAGAGACGTGATAGCCTAGGCGATTAGGAGGGCGTAGGTTCGAATTCGGTCTGGGGCATGCATTTCAGTAAAGGGACTGGCGACTAGGGTCGCCAGTCCCTTTACTGAATCGCTTAGGCTCAGTCCAGAAAGGGCGAATTCGCGGCGATTCTCTCGCGCGTATTACGCGCGACCGTTGCGTCCACAAGGTGCGTACCAACGCGCGAGCATTGGGGGAGGAATTCAGGACGAAACCTGGAGTTGAACGTGCACTCGCTCTAGAGTTCGCGCGTTAACTGGACGCAAGCAACAAGGCGTCCCTAGTATCTCGACTCGCGCGCAATACGCGCGAATCAAGCGTATGTCGAGAGTCTGGCAAAGTACACGCCATTTACGCGCGTATTTTGAATTCGCGTGATGCTTGTGGACGCGATGTATTGATGTCTAGTACTTCGACAACGCGCGTATGAATTCGCGCGATACGATTCGCGACGAATTCGCCCCTTCTGGACAAGGTCTTAGCGGTACGCTAATGCCATTAGGGTGGAAACTAGACCTGGACCGATTAAGAAAACATCAATCGGCTCAGGCGGGGATTGAACCCAGGACCTTCGTCCTATAAATCCACCGCGCATACCACTGCGCCACGTAGGTACACCTTACCTACCTACTACTGTCATTGCCAGAAAATGTTTCAAAATAAAATATGACGGCCTCCGTAGCGCAGTGGTATACGCAGTGGATTTACAAAACGGAGGTCCTGGGTTCGATCCCCGGCTGGGCAGATTGATATTTTCTTAATTGGTCTAGGTCTGGCTGGTAAGAGGCTTCGGCCGTGGCTAGTTACCATCCTACCGGCAAAGACGTATCGCCAAGCGATTTAGCGTTCCGGTACGATGCCGCGTAGAAACCGAAAGGGGTGTGGATTATCATCCTCCTGCTTACAAGGTAGCCCGCTTCCATCTAAGACTACATCATCACTTACCATCAGGTGAGATTGTAATCAAGGGCTAACTTGAAAACAATAAAAAAAATATATATTTCCATATTCTTTCTTGATAAAGTACTCGTACAATGAAAGAACAGTATAGCAATTTAGTTAACTGATGCCCGAATTAATCTTTGGAGATGCGCCGGCAGAGTAGCAACCGACTGAATAGAGTATCAAAACATTTTCCATCGCGACTTCAGTTCGACTTAAATACATTTGGAGAGCTGCAGAGGGATTCAATTTAAATCCTCCTAGAAATCCTATTATTACAGTAAGGGCGAGCGCAGACATCCGACGGTGATATAATTTATTATCAAATTTATGAAACAAATCCAAGCCATCTTCAAGATTTCAGTGCGGTGGATTTTAATTATAAAAAACACATAAGAGCCGATTTTTGCAGAATAGATAAAGAAAGATGTCTAAAATCAAGTGTCGGACATTTTTCAGAGGGTCTGTTCGACCCGATGCACCAAAGTCTGGAGATTACCCGCAAAGAAAATGCCCCACCACTATGATACATTTAAAACTTTATCGGCCTTGCCATTAATACCACAATCGGCGAAGTTTAAACAGTAGATACCTATAGTCACGAATAAATATTTTGTTTCCTTGTGAAATAAATCGAACACTTAACAAAATTTTCCGGTTCCAAAATTCCAGAAGCACAACAATAAAACACTTCCGTGCACATCATGGCCAGGCCATGAATTTCACCAATCCAAAAAGTGTCTATTGCTCACAGCACTCTGCGCGTGCGCCAGTCATATCCAGCATATCGGTGATGCGAACCCAGAAGATTTTTCTCTACCAAAAAGTGCTCAACGCAGCTAAAGAGGTTTTCACTTCAAAAATAAAGACTGTATTGTCGTATGTCTGCGCCCCCAGTAAGGTGTCGAGAGCTAAGTAACCGTAGCATCTCGCAATGCCTCCAGACAGAGCAATAAATTAGACAAATCCGATTTGCACGTGCGAAGGGAAACAACTCTTACCCCGTTTTGGTGATCGCGTTTGTTTAGACTAAAGGCAACATTTGTCACGGTAATTGTCAATCCGAAATTGAATTCGCCCTGAACGAGGGGCACGCTTACCGGGCTACAATACGTCTGTTCCTTCAACGAAACTAATAAAACAGTGAACACATTTTATAAATTGAAGGGTAACTGTTTTCCGTGAACCGGACGTGACCCAAAACGGACCTAAACGTATAGACACCGAGCATATAAGTCTATAGAAATAAACCAAAGAAGTTTCACTGTTACTGCGTGTAAAACACTAGGTAACTTCATTCATTGAGTTGCCACACAATAAGATAGATAATAGTGTATTATTCAGCACTTTCAAGTAAAAAAAAACCATTTTCATGCCTCAAATCATTCGGATTGAAAGAAACTACTTGTAACCAGCTGAGCTATTTGCTAAATTCATGTTTTTTATTATAATTATAAAGTCAACTTGAAACTTAACATTCCGGAATGATGCGTTATGTAGAACGCCTCAAAAGTTAAGATAGAAAAATCTTGAACCTTTTCCTAATGAGACCGCTATCATAACTATAGGTGAAAGGCTAACTTGTCAATGCATAAACAATAAGGCTGCTCATGACCGTATTATTTGGAAGTTTTTGTTAAGAGGCATGCACCTCCAACTTTCCAGTTGTGTGCATTTTAAGAAATTAAATATCACATTAGTTGATTATGAAACACGGCTAAAATTCACGTGATATTAGGTCGGAGTATGCCCGACTAGTTTCGAACCTTAGGGCTTAACCGATACGGGGCCTTAGTCTGACTAAGGGCCCCGTATGGGTTCGACTATTGCCAGCGTGGTGGACTATTGGCCTAACCCCTCTCATTCTCAGAGGAAACACGAGCTCAGCAGTGAGCAGAATATGGGTTGATAACGATTTGTTTAGAGGCCAGCAGTGGTAATTCATCAGCTGATGGTGACGATGACTGCAAGTTGACTATGCAAGAGAAAATCTTTTCTATTTTTATGTTAACAGTAGAATCAACTTCATAATTTCAAACGGTATTTCATAATAAACGTATTTAGTCTGCTCCTGACTGCGCTGAATAAAAGTATTGGATACAAGAGCCTATGGAAGCTAAATGAAAATAAAAAGAGAAAAATAAAAGGGAAAGTCAAGGTATATGCGGGACACGTAGCCGAGAGTCGGCCGATTTTTGCGTCACGTACGAAGAAAAGAGAACTTTTATTACTTCCGAGGCGTAATTGTTATGGAGAACCACCTCTTATTACCTACTCAACTTTGCCATTGGTTTAGTATTTATTTATGCTGCCTCATTGGTCCAGCGGTTATCTAATTCAAATTTTGACGTGGCGCAGTGGCATGCGCGGTGGATTTACAAGACAGAGGTCCTGGGTTTGATTCCCAGCTGGGCTGATAGAGGTTTTCTTAATTGATGCAGGTCTGGCTGGTGGGAGGCTTCGGCCGTGGATGGTTACTACCCTACCGGGAAAGACGTACCGCCAAGCTATTTAGCGTTCGGGTACAATGCCGTGTAGAAACCGAAAGGGCCCGCCTAACAAGTTAGCCCGCTTTCATCTTCGATTGCATCATCACTTACCATAAGGTGAGGTTGTAGTCAAGGGCTAACTTGTAAAGGATTAAAAAAAATGAGTTATTGAGATTTTGTTTACAATAAAATCTCGACAGCACCCTTGAGTAAGCCTATCGGCGGAGCTGCCTTGCTCTACTTTGCTGCTGCATTACGTGCTCTATAAGCCTCGTGCCTTATAGAGAACGTAAACCCATCCGTCTAAGCCTAGTCGTTCCCCAAGAACCACTCAATATTACCTACTCAAAGTACCAACCAACCTTTGCCAATGGTTAATATTTTTCTTTTATGGGTGTATCAATCAATATATGCGAATTACAAATGTTACACTAATTATACAAAAAGCACTAAGTATATGGTCAAATATAAATCTTTTAAAAGGTAAACACCGCATACAACTCCAATGGGGATGATGACTAGGTTTGAATATATTGATTTTTATGATACATTCGTGTAAATTGGGTCAATATTAACTAATTTATACATAAAAAACAAACATTGTCTGGATATTTGCAAAATAAATGAGATTATAAAATTTCATAATTTTGTTTGGACGCACATACAAATCTAACGATCATTACATTACCTACGACGTCATTAGTTCGTGCCATTTTGTATGGGGCGTTTTTCAGGGATCCGCGGCAGCACCGCAAATCTGACTCTTTAAATCCCTGTAGCTCCGAAAGTAATGATCGCAGATACCCTGTTCCTTTTACAAAATTGCTTTACTATTACTCTTAATTTATATGCAATTTAAAAAACTGTCATCAGCCCTATTCCCCCAGTCAACATGAGATAAAGACCTCAGAGATAAATAAATCTTGAACAAATCCAGTTACAACATTTAGAATATTATCTTTCAATCTAATTACATTACGTAGAAGTAGACAGTACTTACAGTTCTCGTAGGTACCTTTGCAGGATTAAATTCACGATCTTTTCTAACATGATCCCGTGGGAATTTAGGAAAAAATCTTTTCTCCTTCAACAAGAGCTTATTCAATATTCAACATCCCAGAGGCAAACACGCTTTTCTTTTAAGAAGCTTTGGTAATAAATTCCATCTATAACTTTTTATAGACACAATATCTTTGAATTATAATTTAGGAATAATGAATAAACGTAGACAGTCATGGATTTAATTTAACAAAAATGCGTGAAACGAGTGTTTTAGAAATTAAACTATCGTGATTGTTATTCATATTAATTGATTATGAAACACGGCTAAAACTCACGTCATATTAGGTCGGTGTATGCCCGACTAATTTCCAACCCAACGCGGCACGGTCCAAACTGATCATTGGATCGTGCCGCGTTGCAAGAACCAGCTCATGACTAAGGGCCCCGTATGGGTTCGAAACTAGTCGGGCATACTCCGACCTAACATCACGTGAGTTTTAGCCGTGTTTCATAATCAATTATTAACATGCGAGTAGTTAGTTATTCGTGATTATTACAGTGGATTACATTAGCGTTGACTTTTCTACACGACTGCGAATGTATGTTTGTGTGCGAGTTTAGGTACCTACATAACTTAGCAAATATGTAAGTCTTTGTCGTACCGCCAAGCGATTTAGTGTTCCGATACGATGTCGTGTAGAAACCGAAAGGAGTGTGGATTTTCATCCTCCTCCTAAACAAGTTAGCCCGCTTCCATCTTAGACTGCATCATCACTTACCATCAGGTGAGATTGTAGTCAAGGGCTAACTTGTAAAGAATAAAAAAAATGTAAGTAATCTTAGAACTGCCTCATGGGTCCAGTGTTTACCCTATGTGG
>NC_069098.1:9476509-9701078 GCF_947172395.1 Bicyclus anynana
AGTAGGTACGGTACATAAATAGGCTAAACTTTCCCGCGTTGAATTGCGATAGAAATTCTTTGCGCGAGAAAGCTGCCCGCCCGAGGGTCGCCTGTTGCCACTCTGAGGCGATGTAGTATGTATAATTTTTTTGGAACGGTTTAGTGGCTTTGACATAACCTGTAATTTGGCAACGATCGGACACAAGCAGAGTGGCGCAGTGGAAGCGTGCTGGGCCCATAACCCAGAGGTCCGTGGATCGAAACCATGCTCTGCTAACTTTGCAAGTCGCAATCATTTTGCAATATTAATTAAATATTAAGTAAGCATAAAATTTTTAGGATATGTAGCGTCGAGGTTTCCGATGATTTTAAATCACAATAATTATTGTGCATTACATTTTTTTAAAACAATTGTATTTGTTATTTTGTATTTAATCATTCCTATTGCATTCCTGGGATGTCTTATGACTGTCATTGTTATTCTATTGACACAGCGGCGTCTTTCATGTTTGACACGAATTTAAACTACCTGGAATTTCCCACAGGCGGCATTTTTATAATTTCAACCTATTTATGTTTACGATTCTCGTCTATAGCTACAATAGGATTACGTAACCAATTTCAACGTGGCAATAGTATAATTGTATTTGCTCGACTTCGGGTTTTATTGTATTTAAACCGATTCCTGCAATTCATTTTTTCTCGAGCCACCCGTAAAGAGCGGCTACATTGCGCCAGGAGACCGTCATTATTGAAATGTCTGGGCTTGAGACCACCCGCGACATACAGATAAGTAGTTGAGAAAGCATTTTTTGCGGTAATCCAAATGCACACATACGACCATAATAGATAAGCAGCTTTTAAAATATTAGTAGATACGTGACTCGTGATATTTGGACATGCTTAAAGTTTTTAACCGATTTAAAAAGGAATAGGTTATCTTGAAGGCGGTAACAAGTTAGTGATGTATTAATTCAAGACGTTTAAATCATAAAGATTTTAACTGGATTTTCAGACATTTCTTTCAGATATGGCTTCAAAAGGTAGCATATAGTACGATGTTATTTTTCGCTTTTTAGTTTATAGAAATATTTCTGTGATTTTGAAGTCGGTTGTATTTTTTTATTATACATCTATGTAGACATCTATAATACAAATAGTCAAGCAAGCATATTATAAAATTAATGGTTTATTGTATGCGAATTCAAAAGTAAGCAAAATACATAATATTGTTGTTTTATTAAGGTATAAGTTTCTACATTTTTATGGTCTTTAGAATTTTTAAATTTCTTTGGCCACATCTCCAGAAATCATGATTCAATTGAGCGGTTCATAGTGCAGCGTCAAGTTGAAGGCAAAAGATCTAGAGACTGCTACATAATCAAACATGTTGGAGTCAGTGGCGTGCATGAGGTTGTCGATCAGGGTATGCACTAGTAATAAAATTAAGCAAACGGGAAAATTCTTTATTTTTTTAAGCATTAACAACTCTTCGGGTATGCAGTACTTTAATGCATGTATGAAGTGCACGCCACTGGTTGGAATGTTCCCATAATGCAGCCAATCGCCGAAAGTGGAGGAACATTGCACAGAAAGCGTCGATCATCGCAGCAACTACGACCACTCTGTGAAGAGTGAACGATTAAGAAGAAGAAGAAGAATTTCTAAAGACATTGGGTACATAATATTACCATATTACGAGTATTTACCTAAGAACAATTTAGCGAAATACTTCCCGAATCATTGTTCGTCAATCTTTTGGCGCCCATGTTTACGTTCTGATCAGTACGAGTTGTGTACAGCTACTATGGTGTAGCTGACAGGTGGAGTAGAGGTACAAATGAGATATGAAACTTGATTTGTACAACGTGTTCCTAGCACGACCTGCGAAGAGTTACACTATTATGGGCAAAAGGAGTAAGTAGTATAGTAATAATACTAATAAGAAAAGAAATTAATTGAAGCGTGATAGTGTTACAAACAAGATAATGTTTTTATTGTTTAAAATATGAAAAATATTTCTACTAATAATTTGAAAAGAGACGGGGTGGTTATCGAACCTTTATATGTGAGTCCGTCCACTTTAAAGTAAATCTGTTGAGGCTTACACACTTACAGTAGGTATTTACCATGTAAAGTTGTTGTAGGGGATAATCTCTGGAACGACAGAACCGATTTTGAAAATTCTTGTAAGGTACCTAGTACCACTAAAAAGGTACACTAGCTAACGCCACGCGGGTGAAACCGCGGGGCGTTATCTAGTTGTCATACAAATAGACTTTAGTGCTTTATATCCGCGCGGTCCGTATGTCAGACGGTTCGTTGGTGGGCGCAGACGAGACTATTCCAAATATTTTACAAATTGCAAGATTGTTCCGGCGACGCTACGCGACATCACGACGTCGGTTGCGTCGATAGATCGATTCCCGGGAAAGTGGTTTACTGTAATTGCCTAAAAAGCCTTTTATAAACTCTGACGGATGAGAGCACGGTGAAATTTTGCAAAAATACTCGTACGTTACATTTTAGCTTGAGCGATCGGAAAAAATTGTTCAGAGTTAAAAAGTGTGTTTTTTCAATGTTTCAATGTACTACGATATAGCAGAGGATATAACATACGAATATGACATCGTTCATATCTCTTATTATTATAGAAAGAATTAAATGTGATCAAAATTAGATTTATTTATTTATTATACTTTATTGCAGAAAAGAAAAACAACAACAAAGAAAACGTAGAAAAAAGGTATGTGCAAAAAGCAGTTATTTCAATACATTCTACCAGACAACCTTTAGATAAAGGAACTAATTTTATTTGTATTATTAAACTAAAAAAAAATATAATAAAGTATGGCATAAAATATATACTCATTTATTACCAGTATTACCGATTACCGACCGTACCGGGGTACCGAACCCGCACTAGTAAGCGCAGTGTTGGCCGACCCTCAACCAGGTGGACTGACGACATTAAGCGAGTCGCAGGGATTCGCTGGATGCAGGTGGCTCAGTATCGTGATGTTTGGAAGTCCCTACAAAAGGCCTATGTCCTGCAGTGGCTGATATCATGATGATGATGATGATAGTATACAAGCACTTTTGAAAGTTTGACTATTTGTAATGACTCTACCACAGGTTCGGAAGGCTGGTTCAGCTGAGCAGAGCAGAGAACCTTATACCAATTTCGGTTAACGATTATTTTTCCAATAGTGTTTAAATAATTTAATAAAATTATCAAATTGGTCGGTAAGTATAATATTATAATCATATTTTTTTTTCTTTCCCTATGTCGATTAAGAGTTAATAGAAATCCTAATAGCTTAAGTACTGTAAATATTTGCGAGACCTTATAATAACAGTTTGCTAACTTCGTAAAGTATCAACGCGAAAATATAAGGTAGATAGAGCAAGCCTTTAAAATTAATGGCCCAATATTTAACCTCAAAGAGTTCGTAATAAATTACAATTTGGTTTGCGGAGAAAATATTGCAGCAGATTTTCTTTAAAGGTCACAAAAAATTCTGAACACGTCCTTGTCTACGCGAGAAATACAAAATTCAAACTTGAATTCATCGTTAATTCATTAAAAAAATTTATGACGACCTCCGTGGCGCAGTGGTGTGCGCGGTGGATTTACAAGACGGAGGACCTGGGCTCGATCCCCGGCTGGGCTAACATCTAGAGAATAAATAAAAAATTCTTCATACATTATTATGAATCATTTGGGATGCTCTATACTAACTACCAACAAAAATGTGTTAGTAGTATTCTTGAACTTAACATATTGGGATCGCTGATATTTACCATAATATATGTTTTAAATATGACCAATATTCCCGTCCACCTCCAACTATTCACCAATAACCAATGTCAAAGTGGTCAAACTGTGGTAGACAATTATGGAGTTTGGACTGTGGTGGCTTTGGAAGATCGCAGGTTTCTTGTTCCAAACCCTCAATAGTCTAATTATAAGTCATCATTAACAACCTATATTCAGCTTACTGTTGAGCACTAGCACTAAGGCCTAACCCCTCTCAGAATAGCCTTAGTCCACCACGATTGCCGAATGCAGATTGGCAGACTTCACACACGTAGAGAATTAAGAAAATACTCAAGTATGCAGGTTTCCTCACGAGGTTTTTTCTTCAACGTTTGAGACATGTGATATTTAATTTCTTTAAATGCACATAACTGAAAAGCTGCATGCCCCGGACCGGATTCGAACCGACGCCCTCCGAATTGAAGGCAGATGTCATATCCATTGGGCTATTAGGTCTCCTTAATTATAAGTACCTACATTCAACTACTACGGGTAAACCAGATAAAAATAAATAGTCAAATTCTAATAGAGACTCGTATATTCACTGATCAAAGTAAATATCTAAAGGTCACTTATAAATTACGTAGTAATTCTTAATGCCGCACTTAACTTCGGTCGCGTCATCTAACGAAAATTTACTGCCCCCGACTTTCATCTATCATAACTCTCAGAGAGTGAAAAATTAGTTCAGAAACTCATGAACTAATACAACAACTATAAGTCAAGCCCTACGGAGCGATAAATCTTAGTACATGTACAAGTTTATCGTGAACAATATCTGTAATACACATTTGGCAGCGGGCTGATTAGATCTTATATAAATAAAAAGGTTTTCCGATGCAAGTTTTCAATTCCACTCGCGGAATAAATCAAATAACTCCGTTGGGTTTGCCGTCGCTGGCAAATGTGTCTCCATTCATGATCTGGCGATGGCGTCCTACCGCACTGAGATGCAATGGAGTATCTGACTTTTCAATTAATTTATGATATGTTACTAAGTAATCTGTAAAAGAGTGATGTTCTACAAAACTTTAAAAATATGTTAGTGCCTTCGAAATGGTGGAGGTTCTCAAGTTGACCGGTATTTTTTTATGTATGTACATTGATTATTTGATGACGCCAGAATCAATTTGATTTTTTTTTTGTTTTAAAGGGTATACACCCACCCTGGGGCACCCAGTAATACGGGTTTTCCACCTAGTACAGGGGCCCTCGCTACTTCTTTGTAAGACTTAGTTGACGAATAAAGATTTTATCATTTTCATTTTTTCATTTTTCATTAATAATAATATAGGCTACTTTTAACCCGGGAAAATCCATGGTTCTAGCAGGATTTGTAAAAATCTGATTTTCATATTATCTTCGTGTAAGTATGTAAATATGTTTCTGGTCAAAATTTATTATAATTCTGCAGCTTTACACAAGACTTTGCTAAAACAACATTCATTATTAAAATGTTTGAACGGGAATAAATCAAAATCTAACAAACTATTTTGAGTTATTTTATATTATATATTAACTGCTAAGCTCGAGTCTCCTCTCAGAATGAGAGGGGTTAGGCCAATAGTCCGCCACACTGGCCCAATGCGGATTGGCAGACTTCACACACGTAGAGAATTAAGAAAAATCTCTGGTGTGCAGGTTTCCTCACGATGTTTTTCCTTCACCGTTTGAGATACGTGATATTTAATTTCTTAAAATGCACACAACTGAAAAGTTGGAGGTGCATGCCCCGAACCAGATTCGAACCCACACCTTCCAGAATCGGAGGCAGAGGTCATATTCACTGGGCTATCACGGCTCTACATAAATATATATATAAATCGACAAACTGGGAAGCATATGTTTTTATAACGAAGCCGCTTCATTACTTTTTATTCGTGACAGACGTGGACAGGTTCGAGTAAAAATAGTCGTCAGTGCAATCGGTAGTGACGGACAATGCATTCATTATTGAGATACACGCGCGTCTGTGCGCCTAGATACCGGCCTGCAAGCGGCTTTCTGTTAACGATTATTCCCCACTCGCCAGAATGAATCCAAGCGATTACTTCATTCCCCACTCAACCCACGAGTTCATAAAATTCTAATATCGAGAGTTAACATTATTGTATTGCAAAAGTCCAAAGACAAATTTTAATTATGTTCCTGTACGAAGCTGACAGTAGTGAACTCACAGGAATCTTCAGGTAAGAAAAATGCGTTACGCATCACGCATCACGCGTTAGGTTCAGTACTTTCAACCATATTTTTCATGAAGAGAAAGTCAAAGGTTTTGACGACATATAGCGGCAAAATCAAGAGTAAAACAAACAGATACATTTATCGTACACGGTCCTTGTCAGCATTATGAATAGATATTGCTAACATAAGAAAGAAAGAAAGAAAGAGAAATGCGTTTATTTAAAAAAATATGCCACACATCACAATAACTCCAGTACACCAGGTCGTCCAGGACAATACCCTGCTATGTGTGGCATTACCCAGAAAATGGCCCCTGCTCGGCATAATGCTACATAACGTAATACCTACATTTTTACAATAACTTTTTACAATATTATCACGTCATTCGATAAATAAATAACTAAAGTAAATATAACACATAATTAAAGCCCAAGCGACGTCAATAATTTTGTTGCAATAACTTCTAACTAATAACATGGTGCTGAATAAAATATTATTCGTATCGTTATGTTTTTAATTAATTGATCAATACCTGCTACTATTATTAAAAGACATAAATATACATCATAACACGAAAGAAACAAAAACAACAAATCTAAGGGCGGATATTACTATCAATTTCCGGGCTCAGGTTTGTTATTGGATACTGCGAGTAGGTAATATCAAAATTAACTACAGATGTTTGAGTTTCATTTAGGCATAAAACTAAGTAAGTACAAAACTTAATTTTTATCTGTACAGATTTATTTATTGATAATATTTCGATTAGGTGCATTGGCAATAAAAACTCAAGTCCTGTAGCCCACAGTAACAGTCCGAAAAGAAGTTAAAATAAACATAATGTATTTGTATGGTCGCTAAATTTTAATTTGAGATATTAAGCAATTTTTTTAAATAATAATTTATAATTTTTTGTCCTATTCGAATGGGTAACAAACCTTTTGCTAGCAGTTGTAAAAAACATGGCTACGGAAATATATGCATAGCTTTATGCGGATTAAGGAGAACGTACGGGGAAACGTGCGATTTTATTAAAGCTCCACCAAATTTCGGTATTGCGGAACCCACTGTTTAGAAGAAAAAAGATTTGCCGTAACAAAAGTGCACCAGTTCGTGAGGTATTGATTGATTGCTTTTTTTATTATTTTTAAACGCCGATATACGGCTGAAGCATTTCGGTTTTTCGATTCAACATTCGTGCAAATAACAAGCGGTTTCTATTGAACCATGTATGAATCCATTTTAACATCTACGTTAAAAAATCAACATTTAAAAAAATATTCAAGTATTTTATAAACAATCAAAATACGGAACTCCGCAATGTTGTTTCTATTTCTCCTTGTAAACGTTGCAATAGAACTAAAAGAACAAAGTTTTCGATCAAGAAATTTTCAATTCAATGGGTTAAGTAGATGTAACGTAAAAAAGTAACAAGCATACGCACACACACGGTTTGACGGCCTCCGTGGCGCAGTGGTATGCGCGGTGGATTTACAAGACGGAGGTCCTGAGTTCGATCCCCGGCTGGGCCGATTGAGGTTTTCTTAATTGCCGTAGCTAGTTACCACCCTACCGACAAAGACGTACCGTCAAGCGATTTAACGTTCCGGTACGATGTCATGTAGAAACCGAAAGGGGTGTGGATATTCATCCTCCTCCTAACATGTTAGCCTGCTTCCACCTTAGACTCCAGCATCACTTACCATCAGGTGTGATTGTAGTCGAGGGCTAACTTGTAAAGAATAAAAAAAAAACACAACTTTCGCCGTATTTGTCTGATTAGAATATAATAAATTATTTCGTGGTCACAATAATTCCAATATTGTGAAAATTTTGAACCAGCTACAAATTATAATTCACAAGAAATGCATTCCAACAATTTCCTTTATCTAAAGCACCTATAGTGAATCTACATTCCATTTGAGAGTTAGTGCGGAACAAAACAAAACAAGAGCAACAAACAGAGATCAGTATTCGACCAAAATAGTGTTGGAGAGTATTCAAAACTCTTTGGAATCACTATAGGTACTATTTGTTGTCTTCGCCCATTCACTAACTCAACGCCTCCCCGTAATGTATCGCTGTGGAAATTCGAGTTATTAGAAATCGTATATAAATACTCGATATTTAAGGCGAATACACACAATTGTTACTCTTTATCTTTAACTAAACAAGTAAATCTAAACTAATATTAGAAAGAGGTAAGATTTGGTTTTCGTTTGTTACTATTAGGTAACTCAGGATTGATATTTTTAAAAATTTACTTTACACCGCTACATCTATACCTAGTATAATATAATAATAGGTTTTGGTGATTAGTATTTAGTGATAACATTTCCAAAATCGGTTTAGTAGTTCCAGATATTACCCCCCTACAACCCCAAAATCTACAAATTTACAAAATTTACCTCTTCATAATATTACTAATAGACCAGTAGATATGACCTTTGCCTTCGATTCGGAGGGCATAGATTAGGATAAATATCACATGTCCCCAAACGGTGAAGGAAAACATCGCGAGGAAACCTGCGTTCCTGAGAATTTTCTTAATTCTCTGCGTGTGTGAAATTTGCCAATTCGCATTGGGTCAGCGTGGTGGGCTATTAGCCTAGACCTTCTCATTTTGAAGACTAACAGTGGGCAGAATATGGGAATGAATATATAAAATAATTAAATAAAATATTTTAAAAAAATATGTAGAACATTTAAGTTCAAGATCCATTAATTTACGATATTTTCCACAATTTTTCTTAATAAATTGTTGTTGTTTTAAAGATAACTTTTCAAAAAATGGTTTATCTGAAGCGCCTGTAGTGAATTGCCATTCCATCTGCGAGTTTTCGCAGAACAAAACAAAACAAGAGTTAGAGATCAGCACACGCCGACCGAAATAGTGTTGGACTGTATTCAAAACTCTTTGGAATCACTGCACTACTTTTTGTCCATCCATTCAGTAACTCAACGCCTCTTTCTAATGAATTGCTGGAAAAAGGTACCTACCTACCTATATTTTGATAGAATACGTCATTTAGTAACAATTTTTGACGTGACAACGTCTTATAATTCGATGAAGCCTGCACACTCGAAAAAAGATGACGTCATGCGCCGTTCCCTCGCTCTAGGGTTGTTGTTGTTGTTTTTTTTACAAAAAATAAGTATATTCTGGTCTATGAAGATTATTAAACAGTATTTTGCAACTGCAACCATTCCATCAGTATTTTCTTATGACGTTGTCACGTTCAACTATCGTCAGTAAACCGACTTTACAGACAACTGATTTTTATCTGGGCTTATCTATATAATTTAACATATCTACCAATAGGTATCTTGTTGGTCGAATGGTTAGCAAATGTGGCTTTCAAAGTGAGTTCCACTCCTGGGTTCGAGTCCTTGGGCTGATTGTGATATACTAAGTTAACAAATTTGATGTTTCTTCTAAGAAAAATGTGGTATTTCTTCTATGAAATGGTACGGGGGTGAAACGACACTGCCTTATGTCTTGCCTTGGCAGATGTCTTTAGTTTCTAATAATTATCATTACGTGGTCAAATAATTATATCTTTCAGGCATCCAAACACGGATAATACGAGTACAAATCTCTTTCCAAGTCTTAGTAAGTAAACGAAAGCTATAAATTGAAAAAGCCTTTTTTTATTTTATAGCTTTCGTTTACTAAGACTTCAAAAGATTTTCAAATTAATTATGTAAATTTTAAATAAAAAAAATATATAGTGTTTACCTTTTCTGAGACTTGCTTTTTTAATCAGATTCCACGCAAACCAAGTCACGGGTATTCTACTACTAACAACTTTATCATAAATGGCTTCACCTTAAGTTGCCCGTTTACCAGCCTATATTGGAACGTGAACAAGATAGTTTTAGAGGTTATTTATTAGCCGTTCGTTCGCCTACTAGCGAATGTTTTTGGAAGTCGATGTCGTAAAAATGCCATGCACGTAATTCTTGAATACGCGTTTATTGGCCATCTATTTAGGCCTTCTAATTTTTACGACCCGATTTCAAGATAAAGCCAGTTCAAAGGCGTCAGAATAAAGAATTGGTATTCCATTAAGATTTTAACTATGTCTTACTAGACATACCTACTTATTATATGAATTGTTCATTTCATTCATTTCGTACAAAAAGTTTTTAAAAATAAAGAAATAAGGCTTAATAATATTGAAGTGTGAGAGTGCTGAGATAAGAAGTATAGTTATTTACACGATAATAAAACACAAAAAATCTTTATTGAAAATTTTGCCTGTCTGTGTGTTTGTCTAATCTCTAGAAAGGCTGAACCGATTATAATGAGAATGGAAGATAGAGGATGTTAAAGAGTTGCTGCATCAAGATTGTGGTGTTTGCAAGTTCTTACCAGAGTGGATGTCCATCGGCTAATATTTATAAAGACCATTTAAGCTATGTCATACACTAGGCCCGCCCCACCGTTTCGTCCGCATAGTTCCCCACCGCGTTAGAACACGATGAGAAAATATAGCCTATGACACTCACAAATAACGTGGCTTTCTAGTGGTGAAAGAATTATCAAAATCGGTTTAGTATATCCAGAGATTACCTCCTACAACACCACAAACTTAACCTCTTTATAATATTATTAGTTTAATTTAGTATATACAGAATACAACACAATCATATCGTCGTCATCAACCCATATTCGGCTCACTGCTGAGCTCGAGTCTCCTCTCAGAAAGAGAGGGGTAAGGCCAATAGTCTACCACGCTGGCCCAATGCGGATTGGCAGACTTCACACACGCAGAGAATTAAGATAATTCTCTGGTATGCAGGTTTCCTCACGATGTTTTCCTTCACCGATTGAGACACGTGATATTTAATTTCTTAAAATGCACACAACTGAAAAGTTGGAGGTGCACGCCCCGGACCGGATTCGAACCCACACCCTCCGGAATCGGAGGCAGAGGTCATATCCACTGGGCTATCACAACTCAACACAACACAATCATATAGCTCCTATATTATATCGTATATTCGTTTGAAATTAAATCCGAGTATTCGGTTTCTCTCATCTGTAATGAAGTTCTCAGTGCAGTGTTCGTCATTACTCCTTACAATTAGCGTGGGTACCTCTCTGACGTTAATTGCTCGAAAGAGAGCAGTGCGGGCTATAAACAAAAGGTAATATAGTCTCGCCTTAATCTGATTCGTATTATTGCGGTTGTAACGCAACATTCCCTGAGATTTATTACAAAAGAGTTGTTAAGAAAGTACTTTAGGTACGAAGACGGCATCGGAGGGTTGAATCTGTAAAATGAAGCGTTAGAATGTTTTAAACGAATAGCTTGAGAGCCAGTGGTGTGATTTACTCAGTTTAAAATACGCTTTTATACGCGTATGTTTGACTGTAACTCCAAAATTCGCAATTGCTTGCGGCTTCGTATCTTGTAAAAATTTAATATAAATAATGAAATAAAATCCATACAATTTATCATTGTATTATTGACATTCCCTAGATACATTGCGTTCTCCGTTTTGTCCCAAAATCATTTTCTAGGCAAGCACGCCCAAAATGAATCACATAATTATTACTTTCTTTACTTTCTACCAGACAAGAATATTCCAAAAAACAACCCAAAAGAGCCAAAGCATGCATAAGGTACGAAACAAGAAAATATTTCAGATCGAAATAAAGAAATGTTACAAAAATAGTCATGGTAGAGCCCTTGACATCTCATTCAGTAAAATCGATTCAGTTGAGGCGCTACGGTAGAACATACACGCAAACACACATACATAAACTGCCAAAATCATTAACCTTCCTTTTGGCTTCGCTGTAGTCGGGTAAAAATAGTATAGAACGTAACGTAGTAACGTTACGAAAATGTCCTTCAGCTTAAGATCATACGAGTAGATGCGCTAAAGCTACGAGTATGTATATGTAATTTCACCGACAACAATACCTTGCAACCGAAAAAGAAACGACATTGTCTGGCAACAGGAACAATCATAATATCCCGGACGAGGTTTTTTACTACACCAAATTCTATTAGATTACTTTTAGACTTCTAAAGGGAGATGGTCTATTTCAGGTCCACTGAATAAATCTAACTAAATAAAAAGAAACAAATAAAATTAAAATTCAAGATTTTGAGGTATATTAAGATGGCGCCCTTAGAGAAACTATGACATGACAATTGACAGCAAACGTCAAAACGACTACTGCATTGAAAACGTCACCAATTATTACCTAAATTGGTGTTGCATTTATTGGGAGAGAATGAGTTTTATTTCGAAAAAAGAAAAGTAGATTTGTATAATCAAAAAAAGTTTAAAAAAAATATGTTTTCTTTTATTTTCGCCAGGATACAATGACTGATCCTGGGCCAATTTTGGACCATCTCCTTTAAAATGAAAGCAGACGTAACAAATTAACTTTCCCAGAGTTACATCGCTTCAGTTAATTTGTCTCTCACTCTTGCACCATGATTTATCGAGTCGGCTCGATTTAAGAGTATTCGCCTTTGATGCTTACGCGAAAATGTTGCTTCGTGCAAAATGGAATTCTAGTTTCACACGCAACAAATGTAGTCATTATCTGATGAACTTTGCAAGGTACGCCGTTGGGCGGACTATCTAAACATATAGATCCAATACAACTTACAGCTGAGAGAATGTTCTCGTTAATAATACAGCTAAATATATTGAGATTTTATTTGTTGTGTACCTACAGTTTCGACCACCTGTTGTGCTAAACTAACAAATATTGTACTCGTAAATGCAAATGTGAGCTTTTTTGTTGCATTTGGTCATCATGAAATTTAGGACGTAAATTGTTTTGGGGTTAAGAAAAGGACTACTTACTACTTACTGAACGTATCTTTAATCCAGAATAAAAGTACTGTCTTTTGTGAAAGAGAAAAACTACTTTTAAGCATTCGTCCGCAATTAAACTGTCTTATCGAATACTAGTGAACGCTCGCGACTTCGTCCGGCCTTATAATTTAATCCGACTCTCTTGCAAAATTCGTTTTTAGCGGACGTCTAGTGACTATAATTTATCTCTCTGTCAAAGGAGATGGTTCATTTCAGGGCTTGTACCCCTTATCATTAAGATTTAAAAATACAAGGATTTTTTTTAATCTAAATAAATATTTAAATGTAACTAATAAAGAAATAAATAAAATTAAAATCTAAGTTTTTGGTTTATATCAAGATGGCGCCCTTAAAGCAAGCACATGACAATTGACAGCAAACGTCAAATCGACTACTGCATTGAAAACGTCATTAATCCGCCGTTATTACCCATATTAGTCTTGCATTTCTTGGGAGAGAATGAATATTATTTTGAAAGAATTAAAGTAAATTCGTAGATTTGAATAATCAAAAATAGTTAAAAAAAATATCTTCTTTTATTTCCGCCATGGTACAATGACTAATCCAGAGCTCCATACAATTTTGGACCATATCCTTTCATCTTTCTACGTCAAGCGGTTATGTGATGAACTGACTTTTCGTTTTTATATATTTAGATCACTACGTAAACTATGACCAAGTTTACAAGGTATATTGTTAGGGCAAAATAAAAAAGAGCGTTCTCAGATTTTGTGAGTCTAGAAATGTCAAATCTGTTTATGTCTATACTGCATAGCCCTACGATAGTAACATATAAATTCTCACAATTGGAACTTTTTGATGGGGTCCTTTATTTATTTTATGTTGAAAAGAGCACCTAAGCAATCTAATAATAGGAAAACCTTATAAAATTAGTAAATTCCAATAAATTATTAACTAATCGTCCATAAATCCAGATAGTTCATTCAGGACCCAGAAGCTCTCGTTGCTACTCAATCAAAATGCAATTTAAAATTTCCAAAACCACTTATAAATCTGTAGTCGTTAGGAAATTTTAGGGAACAAAACACCAACTTTATACGCTCAAATTAGAGCATTTCCAACTGCATCAAAATTTATGCACAGGTGATTTCAAGCGCGGATCAAAAAGCACTCTGAACCTATAATATAATATCGAGAGAATAGAAGCACACTAGTCTGTATATGTATAGCAAAAAAATCTATACTAATATTATAAAGCTGAAGAGTTTGTTTGTTTGATTGAACGCGCTAATCTCAGGAACTACTGGTCCGATTTGAAAAATTCTTTCAGTGTTAGATAGCACATTCATCGAAGAAGGCTATAGGCTACATATCATCCCCGTATTCCTACGGGAACGAGTACTACTCGGGTAAAATGGCGCGGTGGTAGCTAGTTTCAAAATAATTGAGATTAGATGATAAAAGAAGAACGAAATACAAAATGTAATTATTGAGATTTTTTATCTGTCTGTTTACATTAATCACTGACGCTGGTGAACGGATTTTCCGGTGAATGCATAATATGAACCACGAAGTTACGGGTATCCAGTAGACCTGAAGAAAGGCTTGTATTTTGCAAGAAAAAACAGTACCGCCACTGAAACAAATTGTTAGGGGTTTAGCCACAAAAGCTCAATTGTGGTTCGATCCCCGCCCCGTTGGTCAATTGTCGTTCTCACTAATACAGCCTTTCCCGACTAGTTGGAAGAGGGCAAGGGGAATATTCGTCATATTTAAAAGATAAAGCAAATATTCTTTTTTTTTTTTAAAAAAAAAACCTTGCCTGAAAAGTATACTTACATATTATACAAAACCCTACTAAATAGTATCACTTTTTTTTTAGAATATCGCGTATGCTGCAACATACATACTCGTTTACATTTTTTTGTACTGTTTGAATACAGAACCTACATTAAAAAAGATGGGAAATAAAAACAATGCACACTTAGCCTTCATTCGCACGAGAGTTTTTTTAACGGACGTTAAAAAATCGTTGAAATACAAATGCTTTCCCAAGTATATGTTTACACGACAGCGTTTGTAAAACACGACGCTTTTTTATTGATCAATTGCATTTTCAATTTTGGGCGTTGAAAATAGAGCATATTCAACTGCATACTATACGCTATGCCCGCCTACACTGAGTTTTAACGCATCGCTTTTTTAACTCTAAATGACTTACTATAAGGCCTTATTCGCACGAGAGTTTTTTAACGGACGTTAAAAACCGTTGAAATATAGTACGAAGTTAAATGAAGGTATATTTCCAACGCCCAAAATTTAAAATGCAACACTGCTCGAAAACAATCCTGTTTTAAAAACGCTGTCGTGTGAACATACCTGCCTGCTTGGGAATGCATTTGTTGTATTTGGACGCTTTTTTAACGTCCGTAAAAAAAACTCTCGTGCGAATGAGGGTTAAATATTCGAATTTACAAATCATGAAGGTCTTGTAAATATATCGGGCCGAGCGATTGGGATCGCATAGTGAGGCCTCCGGGCGTAATTACTTCGCGCCTTTGCGTGACGTGCGGCGATACGTGAACCAGATTGCTCTTTAAATGATTTTGTTAGCCAATATACGGACACCGATATCATTCGCTCATCTTGAATGAGTATGCATAAAACACTTGTAAACAACCCTTTAACAACTCTGTTTCTTTGGCAAAATGAAACTACTACTGTGAATTAAGTACGTATTTAAATAAGGTTTTTAACGAGTGCACTTATTTATAGCACCTATGCACGGAATGTTTAGTTAATTTTAACAGTGCAAAACATTGCTGTTCATACCAATTATATTATTGTTTTTTTATGTAAGAATAGTTAGTGAACATTTTACGATTTGGTGGTGGTTTGTGTGGCTCTAGTTTAGTAAAGAAATAGCTCTTTTCATGTGGATACTTATAGTCAAAATCGGTCTTTTTTTATTCAATACAAGTTAAGTCATTCGGTTTTTTCAATTCGATCATTGATTAATTCCTAAAAATGGGTCTAACTTAAAGATTACATAAACAAAGTGACATAAACCAGAAGAAAAGACTAAAACAAGCTTTACCAATTAAATTAAACAATGCTTTAAAAAATGTAAGTAGTGTGTAAAAAAATTATGGTTTTATAAGTTTAAACCAATATTAAAAAACTAATTTAAAAATAAGAATTTAATAAAAAATATTACATTAATTGCCATAATTGAAGTGATCCACATTCGATTAGACCTACATTCAAAGCGCAATTGATTTTTATTTTAATGATTTTGAATGCATATCAGTGATTATAATTTTACGGTTTTCTGTTCATACAATTACGTTAAAACCCTTTGTTTTTACAACACATTTACAACACGAATTTCGCATTCTCGGTAAATTAATATAATTTCTGTAAATACATAGAAAGTTTCGCAAAGCAACCTAAATCCGCCGTCGGGCATAAAGTATAGGATCGGGAGCGTATTCCCAAAAACTTATAATGAAGTTAACTTGAGCATAACATGCACTTCGAATGAAAATTGTGAGAAATTACGTAAATTATCTCAAATTATCGGAGATTCCGACTGCTGTCTGCTCATCGGCAGTGGAACATTATGAGTTGCCGCGGGCTTTCCTCGCGTGACGGTATCTGGCCATTAATAATTATAATAAGTAATTGCTGTGCCTCTGAGTTTTGCACGAAATAAATCTCTATCTTTAAAAATTTTATAGTCAACGTTTTATTAAAGGTAGCTGTATGAAGTAATGCGTATTTTTAATCGTGAAACATTCTTAAAAACATAATATGAATAAGTTTTTATAAGGATCTCTCCAAATGAAGCTTTGAGGTCACAGTACCTACTAAACTTTTTTCAAATGTTATCAATTGGCCTTAAATACTTATGAATAAGAATTTAAAAATAAAAATATAAATAAGAATACATATAGTCATCAACCCATATTCGGCTCACTGCTGAGCTCGAGTCTCCTCTCAGAATGAGAGGGGTTAGGCCAATAGTCCACCACGCTGGCCCAATGCGGATTGGCAGACTTCACACACGCAGAGAATTAAGGTAAATCTCTGGTATGCAGGTTTCCTCACGATGTTTTTCCTTCACCGATTGAGACACGTGATATTTAATTTCTTAAAATGCACACAACTGAAAAGTTGGAGGTGCATGCCCCGGACCGGATTCGAACCCACACCCTCCGAAATCGGAGGCAGAGGTCATATCCACTGGGCTATCACGGCGGCAAGAATACATATAATAAACATATAATAAATGTAATCTTTATTCATCAAAACTTCATATCACAAATTAAGTTGAAGCCCTGCCTCCTGAACTAGTAGTATTATTACTGTGTTATAGGAGGCAGTGTCTTCCCATTTTCAATGATACAATAGGTTGATAAACAATTTAAGTTATAAAAATAATAAATCATAAGAAAAAATATATGTACTAATATGTCCCTAAGTATTGCACGTAAAAATTCTCTATTTTTAAAACTTACATAGCCAAAATTGTATATAAAAGGTTTGCATATAAAAGCATTTGACGGCCGCAGTGGTATGCGCGGTGAATTTACCAGACGGAGGTTTTGGTTTCGATCCCCGGTTGGGCCGATTGAGATTTTCTTAATTGTTCCAGGTCTGGCTGGTGGGAGGCTTCGACCGTGGCTAGTTAACAACCTATCGACAAAGACGTACTGCCAAGCGATTTAGCATGCCGGTACTATGTCGTGCAGAAACCAAAATGGGTGTGGATTTTCATCTTACTCCTTACAAGTTAACCCGATTCCATCTTACCATCAGATGAGATTGTAGTCCAGGGCTTCAAGGGCAAGTCAAGGCAAAGGCTAGAACAAAAAAAAGCATGATCTATACCTACATATTATTAGAATATGAAAGATTAGGTAGTCTTTCCTTGACGATATTCAACCTAGGTTAACAGTTTAAGCGTTAAAGGTCAAAGAACAAACCTATGGTCAAGGCTAGACCAATTTTTTTTACAAGTAACTTGATAACTTTACGGTCTGTTCAAACGGTAGCAAATTGCCACCCACTGCGCTGGGTTATTAATATTAGCAAGAATTTTTTATCTTTATTTATTATTTTTTTTTTAATTTTCATACGGTTTTTATCGATGAATTGTGATGATTGTTCATCACCATTTTCATAATTATTTGCAAGAATAATTTTGCTAATATCAATGACCATTTTAATGTTATCTAAACAATTCATCGAAGTGTTGCTTTGGTTAAAGACACTGGTTTTCCACTTACCCTGTGATGTGTTGCTTTATTGGGGGTGTTTTTTTCACATAATATTACCATTTCATTTCAATTATTATCTACTATGAACAATATTTTTCCTGGGACGGCCAATTTGCGATAAGCCCTGCCTTAGATTAATAAACATACACCCTGCATTCTGTAAAGTTACAGCGATGTGACATCGCTCATTCCGAGGCAACTTCGTTGTTAATGACATTGGTTTTTGGCAAATAAAGTTCAATTCCTAATAAAACTTGTTATAGGCCAATATTACATCGACGAGTATAAAATAGCGGAATCACACCCCAGTTCCAGGACTAGGTATGAACAAAATGCGTTGCGAGTGTCATTTATATATGATGACATCATTATAAGCAAGTTGGAAATAAAAGCTGTTTTATATAAGTATAACGTGGAATAGACTAAATTCCATAAATAAATATTTAAACAGTAAATAATTAAAAACCAATTACATAAAAATAGTAATGAGGTACACAGATCATAAATAAAAACAAAATCTAAAAAATAGATAAGATTCACGTACTTTACATAAATTAGGATTTTTTATTATTAAAACCTGTTCCTATTATGGCATCCTTTGCTTTAGGATACTATAAAAGTCACAATGATGTCTCCAATAGGTCTAATAAAGCGTTCTTTGTAACTAAAGCTGTGGTCACATTATCACACGATACAATACAATTAGGACGTGAAATATCACACTGTCCTTCTACAAACATTGTTAAGAGCCGGCTCTATATAACTTTTCCAATATACTAACGCAACTATATAAAAGGCGATAAAGATCTTTGGGACTTTTCTTCTACTCGTAATTTATAAAAAGTAAACTAAAAATCAATCGACGAAATCGAAATTTTCATAAAAGAATAATCGAGTAGTATAAAGAGTTAAAGCTCAAGAAACAAACTAAAATTTACAGTAATAACTTGCACACGCTGATCAAGTTAGTAATTTTTTTTTTTTAATAACTTTTACGTTAAAAATGGGAGAGCTAGTGCTAGCTAGCTAGTGAATTAAATTAAAAATAAATCATTGTAATAGGTAGCGACAATTCGAGAAAGTGCAACCACAAACACCGTGACAACAATATTGTAAAGAGGAAATATTTTTTTGTTCATTTGAGTATTACTTGAAAATAGACTCTGAAACTACTGGCATCATGAGCAAATCTGCATACCTGAGAAATATCTTAATTCTTTACGTGTGTGAAGTCTATGGAAGAATCCGCATTGGGCCAGCGTGGAGGTCTATTAGCCTATCGCCTCTCATTGAGAGGAGACTCGTGTTTAGCAGTGAGCCGAATATGCGTTGTTAATAATAATAATAATGAATTGTTCCGATAGTTGTTTCAGTAAATGGTCTTATAGCGAAAAGTTTCGACCAACATCTTAAGAAGTTTTCGCTTAACTGTTGGATCAAAAGTCGGATACAGAAGGCAGTGATTCTTGAGACGGCGCGTATTGTAAGTAGGTTCCTCACTCTGGAGCCCTGACCGCCGGTTGCTTGGGTACTCAAATGTCCCGCAGCGGGAGGGTTAATTTTGTATTTTGTGTATAAAACATTGTTATTTTTTTAAAAAAAAAGGAGAAATAATAATGATACCCTCGGGAATAAAAACGTTCTGTACGTAACTGCAGTTTATATTCTACAATTAAGTTTTAATTTGGATATAAACTTTTATAATGTGTATATATTTTAGTGTTAAATAACAGCTGTTCACGCTTCCGTCCCTTAACCCGTTACGCGTATAATATAATCATTCACTTAGCGAGATTTCGTTACATTCCACGAACGCCAACAATGGCGGAGACAAACACGTCAATGTTAGATTAACCCACAAAAGGGAAACAGGAAACCGCCGATACGTCATATGCGTCCCATGAAGCGTAATAATGCTTACGTATTCGTTTAAACAACGAGACGTCTAATGTTTATTATCATTTGGTCAAGCGTGAGCCGGGACTGCGGTGTCCCGTGATGAGGTGAGTAATGGAGAAATACATAGTTCTTCGGCTCTCCGACTAGAAAAGGTTTGTAATCACTGATCAACTACGTATATTTACTCTTTCAAAAGAGACGTACAATGTTATTCTTTACCTCTTCAACAAGCATAGGTTTGTATAGTCCTCTTCATTTTTCGCCAGGCGCAGTAATTGAGGGATACCTACTCACGATTGGTCCATTCTCGGATGTTTCATCCGTTTCCGTTATTCTTGCGATCGACGCCTCTTTTTCCGGCAATTTTCCCATCGTGATGATCCGTAAGAGCTTGGATTGTAGCCGTAGCCCGTGCAGTGTGACTTTTATAATCTTTAATGTCTACTAACTAACTAATATATATTAACCCGGAGATATAAAAAGACAGACAGACAGACAAAAAAATAAAGCTTTATTATCTCTTCGTATCTGTAAATAGGTATAAGCACTTGAAAAAACACAGTTATTTTGACATGAAAAGACAGATACTTCACTTTTATCTATATATATAAAAATGAATTGCTGTTCGTTAGTCTCGCCAAAACTCGAGAACGGCTGAACGAATTTATCGTATCTTGGCCTTCAAATGTTCGTGGAGGTATAGGGAAGGTTTAAAAGGTGAGAAAAATTAGAATAATTGCCGGGAAAACCATAAAAATAACCCTTTTCTATTTGCCATACAAACGTTTAAGAGTCAAGGGGTAGGGTATGGTAGGGGTAGAGTAGTGTAGAGTAGGGATAGGGAAGAAGTGCACATAAGTCAAAGCGAAGCTTGACCGGGTCCACTAGTTATTGATTAAAATTCAAAGTTGGCGAACGTTCGCCTACAGTACAGAGCTACAATATACAGAGGAAGCAGGGAACACACCCAACAATGTTCTTCAATTGAGGCAACCACAGACATATGCTAAATGTCCTGTACCTAATCTAAATAGGTATATACTAAAACCGGATATTAAAACCGGAGCACGATGCTGCATGGTTATAGAAATAGTAATGTAATGGCAGTCATAATTATCCATGGAAGATCTTTTTCTCAAAAAGCTCAACATTTTCCATTTTCTTTGCGAAGCTTTTTTCTGTTTCAACTGGCGGTCTAACAGACAGACAGATATTCTGTATCTCAACATACTCGAAATAAATATATGCATTTAGAAAAACACAGCTAACACATACAAGCACTGTGTAATAATTTATAGAGTGTTTATTTGTATACTCTGTTAGAATATTTATTAACAAGTGAAGGGCGACTGAGGGATTATGAGCATCTCAAGTTTTGAAAGGGAAAAAGTTTAATGTAAAGATCACTGACAAATTTGTAACAGAACAATGAATCGGATATTAAAGTATCTCCTTTCATGACACGGGCGAGCGGATGGGATGATAAGGTTGAGGACATGGTGGGACGTGGATGTTCGTATGTATTTATATTAATATACGAGTACTAGCGGACGCCCGTGACTTCGTTCACCCTTAGACCTCTTTAGTCCGGATGTCTACTAACTAAACCCTACCTCCCTGACAAATTTCATCTTTGTACATCAAGCGGTTTTCGATATATCGTAATGAGTATGATAACCTTTCGCTTTAACTATGTTTAGATACAAAAAAAGTCAGGCCAGTTAAACCACTTATAACACCAGAATCAAATTTGGCCTAAATAGCACATATATTTATTTTTATCTTATTTTAATTCCACGGGAATTTATAGTATATAGAACAAGATCTACTTAAGTGAAACCATGATCATCGATGAACAACTGAATTACGAGGCAATTTCTATTAATTAATTTTGAGTTCCTTGTACACATTAGGTAAGCTACGAACCTAAGACTTAGAAAGGATTCTTGAACCCCTAAGGTAGTAAAAAGGCAAAATCAAATATATTACCAGCTCTTGTGTAGTAAGTGACCACGGATTTCTTTCTAATTATTTTTTTCCATAGCCTAGTTCTTTCACAATTGTCCCTAATAGATACTCCTAAAAGTACACATTAACTGAATGACAAATTCGCATCACACTCATTTAAATCTCTATAAATTATATTTCCAAATGATTGTCAACAATTTGCAGTTCACAAACATAAATAAGGATTAGTCATGAAATAGTTTCAATGCGCGCATCTGTGTGCTAATATGCATAAAGTTATAAATATTGCCACCCAATAAATTTATCATGTAGATCTTTCATGGGCCTCGAGAATATATTTCAATCGGATTACTCGATAATTGCACAATAAATTATTATCTATCGACTTACTATCGGAGATCGGACAAAACGCTTGACGTCTAGTAGCCTTTAAGATTATATCATACATATATGTTACCGATACAGTTTGTGTGTAAAATCTATTAAAATGTGATTTAAAAACAAGATTTCATTTAATAGCAACTAATAATGCGTATAATTGAGTTTTTATTACCTAAAATTAAATTATTGTTTATAAGTTATACCATAAAGTGGTGGTAAGTTATGAATTAGTTTGCTAAAAATAGTAAAATATGAAAACTCACTTCATGAAACGAAGGGGCCGAAGTTATTCTCAATCTCCTTTCGTTCTAAAAGATTAACTACCTTTATTAAATAGTTTATCTTCAAACTTAAAAACAAATTCGTCTATATAAACTTAAAATGCAAGCAAAAGGATAAGGGTTCCTAAAGCGTCTATTTTGTGACGAAGCCCATCGATCGTAGATCGTTAGATGGGCCTCAAATCGTCGCGGAATTGTCATTGGTTTCGCACATTGAGTCACACGTCATCACTCGTCATTTTTCTTTATTCATGTTGTGGCTTGTGTTTTTACACTTCCAAAATGAACACGAAGGCACAATTATGGGATTTAAAAAAAAAACAGTAAATATTTAATACACGTCCACTCACAGCATGCGTACTCATTATTACGTACTAAGATAAGATGTGCATGCACGTCTTTAGGTAATGACATAAAATGTGCTTTTTTTAGTATGGAGGGGCCCATCTAACGATTTTTATCGATGACGAAGCCTACAACTTCTTTCACTAGACAGTTTTGAAATTGAATTCTAATAAACTGAAATTTGTATCATAAAATCTTATTAGGCAGACGAGTCCAGGCGGTCTAACCAGTGCAACGGAGCTACGTGAGCGGAATCGGTGGCGTTGGTGCGAGCATCGCTCATCGCTGCTCTTAATGCCCTGGTCTCACGCGATCCGACCGCTTGCGAACCTCTCGCTGGTGTTAAATGTATCCGTCTCCTTGTATCAGGTTACTGTACCAAAGGCGTGGGCATTGACATGTCTTACTTGTTTTGTTTTGTTCACTCGAGCGTCGTAAAGGTTGACTTTTTACGCGCATCGATGTGACGTTGCCGCCCGGTTAAATTACGTTAAACTTGAGGAGCTGTCAATGTCGTCTCGACAAACTGTGGGACAGGTACGGAGAATTTAAAAGGCTATCGATATGTTCTATTAAAGTTAAAGGGAAGGGAAGACATGTGATACGATATTGTGTTACAAAAAGTTTCTCGCAATGTAACCTTGTGATGTCCCGACGGCCAAAGACCCTTTTTTCATTAAAATAGGGATTCTCAAGTCTAAGATAGTTTTGTCTAATATGCCTGCTCGATACGTATTTCAGTTAAATTATACTCATACAAATGCGGGAATATATTTATTGTGAAATAAACAATTTTTCTTCAGACGTAATCAATTATGAATATAGGGTTAAGATATGAACATTTAACAGGTTGTCTTTCTTTGGAGACGGAGAGGATATTCTAGGATAAAAACTTTTTATCTAAGTCCAGGGTATGCTCTATCTCGAGTCAAAATTCAAGCCAAATTGGTTTAGTAGATTCGGCGTGGAGGAATAACAAACATACACACAAAAATTCGCCTTTTGAATGAGTATAAGTGATACGAAAAAGCACTTATTACCCAAAGTAACACGTTGATAAATACGCCTTTAAACTCCGTGTGCACCCAAAGCTTCCAAGAGGTGTCACTTGGGTGAAAAATAATTACGGTTGTTGGGCCGCGCGTCATGCTGCGCCGACATAACCCTCGGATATTAAGATGTGAACATTTAACAGGTTGTCTTTCATTGTTAGCGGAGATACGCTGGGATGATAATCGCAACATCAGAACTGGCGACGACTTATTTAATGCCTGTCGCTTCGGATAAACCGGGTTACGTAAGCGTTATTAATATTTGACGGTTGGATTTTTTTTGTAGCTACGGATATTATAAAAAGTGTATGAATTATTCGGGTTCAATTAAAGTTATTTTTGTATTATCTGGTAATATAAATTGTGAGATTTGTTTTTTATGTTAGTGTTAATTTAAGCAATATTAATATTATTTGTTTAATAATAAACAAATATAAATAAATCCAACTACCAGGTTTGGTTGCTCAGTGTTGTTTATTGTAAAGCTGTAATTTAAGTGTTTGTTATCATAAAAATGATACTATCAAGCAAAAATATTCTAAAAATCTATTAGACTTAAAATACCCAGATAATGAATTAGTTTAAAGTTTTTTTTGTTTACGATTAAAGTAACTAACACTACTTAGGGGAATTTTAAATTCTTTAAAACTTTATGTAGCATAATATATTGCCATATTGTCATATTTTATTGCCCGCATAGTTCCCGTATATATCCCGTGATAGCCCAATGGATGTTACCTCTGCCTTCGATCACCGGAAGGTGTAGGTTCGAATCCAGTCCGGGGCATCTCCAGTTTTTCAGCTGTGTGCTTTTAGAGAAATTAAATATCACGTGTCTCAAACGGTGAAGGAAAACGTTGTGAGGAAACCTGCATAACTGAGAATATTCCTAATACTCTGTGTGTGTGAAGTCGGCCAATCCGCATTGGGCCAGCGTGGTGGAATAATGGCCTAAACCCTCTCATGCTGCGAGGAGACTCGAGCTCGGCAGTAAGCTGAATGTGGGTTGATAACGATGACGACGACGATAGTTCCCGTATGCCCACGGGAACTATACGGGTGAAACTTCGTGGTGTGTGCCAGTATGTAATATTCAAACCATACTACTTGATGCGAGATACACTCCATCTTAGGCCTAGCACGAAATTAGGTTTTGTTTCATTCATATCTCTGCGGACTTTTATATCTTCTTTGTCTTTGAATTAATAATACACACGTAAAAATACTTCTTCATATCTTGAATCTCGTTATTCCGTTACTGAGTTAGCTTAAACAAGGTCTTGATACAAATATAGTCAACGTTATATTTAAAAAAAAAGTTATACGTATGATAAATATTCTTTATGAACATTGTTTTATGCTATAACGAGGAAAGCTCAGCCATAGAGGGAGTTGTTACGACCCGCCACCATGCGGCGCCACTAGCTAAGACGTAAGAACATTTTGATTTCCACGCAAACTTAATAAATACATCTGTATTCAACTCTATACTATTGACATAGAGTTTAAAATTGAAATAAATGAGAATCAATAAACAATTGTAGAAATGAGTTGGACCAAGAACTACGGTTGAATACATATTCTGTTATTATGTTGACAAATATGTAGCAACTCTGTTAGAACTGAAACGTGACATGATCGGAAATATTATAACTAATGGGTAGTAAAAACACAGTTACTTATGAATAAAATATATCAAAACGTATGTACATTAGTCTTTGTGGGTGGGTGATAGATATCTCTACTAAAAGGATGTAATTTGCATTGTTATGGTAATTGATCACTGACATAGAATAGATAATAGATAATTGCAGCTATTGATGTTAATATAATCTGTGATATGTATGCCCGCATACAAGATAAGAACCTATAAAGTTATTAAGAAATTTGAAGAAAATATTAAAGGCTATAAGTAAGGTCTTTAGTAGACAACCAAATCATCAGGGTATTGAAGATTACTAACATTGGAAACTTAAATTAAATTAAGTCTTCGTATGTAAAAAATAAACATTAAAGGACTTAAAATTCCACCTTGTGATACACCTTTGAAAGAATATCTAGGTCCTTTGATTATAACTTTAAAAGTAAACCTCTCTACCATGGAGGAAACAAAAATCTATACATTAATTTGCTTGCTTTATTAGCTTAGTTCATTAGTTCTTCAATCTATATTAATATTATAAAGAGGTAAAGTTTTTAATATTATAAAGGATCTTGATGGCTTGAACCAATTTTGAAAATTCTTTACCAATTGAAAGCCACGTTATTTGTGAGCGTTATATATAGTTTATTCCCATAGTGCACCTGCAAAACATACTCGTAAGTAGAATAATATGTCCGAAGTCTGAAGTGTCTGTATTAAAAAAAAACTGTACCCTTCAAAACAATGCAGCGGCCTTTTCCCAGAAATATGCATGTATGTATAACGGCGGTACAAAAACCATTAAAAATGTTTATCAAAATATTTTGCAATAGGACACAAATCTATCATACTACTGTTCATTGTGCAATAACACCAAAGCTTTTTAATTTGTTTGCTTTGGCACTAGCAGTTTTGTATTAGAATCGCTACTAGGGATTGTTTAATTAGTGGTGTTCTTAGCAAACATGCAAAACTACCTAATTTTTTTCATTTCTTTGGCTGAAAAAGGCTATTTCTTGGTATTGATTAACTAGTTAAAAAAATAATTCAATTATATTACCTAAGATAGGACGATATAAAATATAAGAGCACGAAACTGTTTTAAAATTTTCGAAAGTCTTCCTTTCTGGGAAACGCCAATTTATTGCTTCTTAAACTAAAATAAATACGAATAAGCGACGTCATCTAGTGGTCCTGCCCCACTTTATAAAATCCTGTTTATTTATTCAATAAGCGTCCGCAGTGGGAAAAGACATTTAAGCCACTTTGTTTGGAAGAATCTACGGCTATTTATCAAAGTGCATCTGTATTCTGAAGATGCTAAGTGGATTTTGTAGTAACGCGTTTCCTATAATTTGTATGCTTGGAGTTTATAAATACCTTCGTATTAAAATGAGGCTTTTCTCGGCCAAAGGATTATTATGGCAGCTCGGTTTCCATTTCTGTTATCTTGCAATTGTATCTCGGAAACTGTTTCCTGAAACATTAATTACGAAATTTGTTCAATTCGTAATATACTAATTTCTTTTTAATCATCATCTATATTAATTGATAAATGTATTTGCAAAACAGGATCACGCTGTATTTCGTTACTATAAATATTTTCAAAATATTATTTACCTGCAGAATAAGTTCATATTCGTACTGTGCAATAGTTAAAATATATTGTTTGAAAAAAAAAATGCATGTAATGCGGTGTGCAAAAATCTGAATAAATCTATTTTATAAAGATTGTTTATAAAGATAAGACAGAACAAAAAGTTTTCTAAAAAACCTATCTCCGCGTAGACAAAATCGGAAGGCATCTACTAGTTTACAAATTTATACATATTATAAGATATACATATTTAAAACAAACATTATACAGGGCGCTCGGGAGTATTTCCCATAATTTCAAGGTGTTCACGAGCCCACTTTAGGAGCCGAAATGCATTACTAATATTTTTTTAACTAAAAATAAAAACTTTATGTTTTTACTTTATTTTAATTTTATGTTTGACGGCCGCGTGGCGCAGTGGGTAGTGACCCTGTTTTCTGCATCCACGGCCGTGGGTTCGATTCCCACAACTGGAAAATATTTGTGTGATGAGCATAGGTGTTTTCCAGTGTCTGTGTGTATTTATACATTATATAAGTATTTATAAGTAGTATATAATTGTATATTAATATTATAATATCAACTATCTTAGCATCCATAACACAAGCTACTCTGTATGCTTACTTTGGGGCTAGATAGTGATGTGTATTGTATAAGTATATTTAATTTATTTAATGTTTTCATACAAAGTAATTCAAATAATTCCGACTATTCATGTAACACACGTCTTTAGTTTTTTATCCTTGCATTTTAAAATACGTAAAACTTGGCTAAGTCATAACTATAAGGGACACATTTTAAGATATACCCAGAAAATATTGATTTTAGAACACATATTCCGTGAACTACTTTAATTAATTTTCGGTAAAGAATATAACCCCAGAGTGGCAAACACTCCCCAGCACCCTGTATAAAGCTATTACCAGTACAGTTATGATTATTTTTACGAATTTCCACCATTTCATGGACTGCTTACGCGTATTTTCCAGCGAAACAAATTCCAGAAGTGCCACAAACTGTCGCTTACCAAGATAAATAGAACACTATAGCGCGCCACTACATATAAGAGGGAAGGAAGTATCACATCTAAATTTCACAGAGCGGCTTTTGCAAACAAATTCAAGCTATTCGCGGTACAATTTCACGCCCTATTTTATTCCTACGAATTTTCACAATTGAAAATCGACCGTAAAAGCGTCAAGGCCATTGTGTTCCGGGTTTTATTGCCGACTATTTTAGTATTTTGTTGATAAATTATCTTCATTCTTTATCCAATATTGTCGCTGTGCCAAACGTTGTTGTAGATGTTGAATAATGGTTGTACGTTTTAAAGAATCTGTCTGATCCATATTATTTCGAATGAACAATGTTACGATCACTGATCGACGTAAAAATAAGTTAGATAAGTACCTACTCAATCAATCAATCAATATTCATTAATTTCAAATAGACTTAGTTTACAAGCTCTTTCGAAACGTCAGGTAATAATATTATAGTTAAGATAATGGTGATAATAATTAGTCGAAAACTTAAAATAAAAGTTACGAGGATTCCAAATGGCACCTTGGTCCGAGAAGAGCCCATAACAAACTCAGCCAGGTTTTTCCTTTTTTAGTTTATCACCATTTAACAATAGGTGTAGGTATATGTAGCCTGTCATGTAATACATTTAATTTCCAAGCAATTTTGTCTTTTACATAATAATTAACACTATAATACGACTTCTCTATAAGCTTGCATTTGAACTTCTCTTTTTTCTAAGGTGTTATATAAGATTAGCAGTTATTTATTTAATAGGCTAATTAATTAAGCAAAAATTGTGCAAATTATTTTATTCTTTACAAGTTCGCCATTGATTACAATCTCACCTGATGGTAAATGATAATGCAATCTAAGATGAAAGCGGGTTAACTTGTTAGGAGTAGGATGAAATCCACACCCCCTTCGGTTTCTACACGACATTGTACTGGAACCCTAAATCGCTTGGCGGTACGTCTTTGCCGGTAGGGTGGTAACTAGCCACGGCCGAAGCCTCCTACCAGCCAAAATATTTTTTTTCAAAATCATCATGAAACAAGTGCCATAAAGTCATTTACATGGTATACTTACATACTGTTTTATTTGATTTGTTTGATTTGTCCGGAACTGCAGGGTTGATTTTATTGGAAGTTTCACTGTAAGATCTATCTTACCTTCTCTAGAAGGTTATTGAAAAATATAAAGGCAAATTTTTATCACGGAAAAATCTATGGTTCCGTCGGAATTCGTGAAAAACTGAATTTTATGCGCATGAATTCGCGAGCTGCCCCTAGTGTGTAAAATAAAAGGTAGTTTTAATTTATTTATTACTGTTGGGAGTTTTAATGATTTTTTTATAAATACCCTCATAAAAACAAAAAGGGCAAGTTAAATAAAGTTCTAAAATATAAAACCAGTCTTACAATATTGACCTAATTAATATATCTAGCTTAAAGTTAAAATATTGCTTTTGTTTCAAACATCAGGTGCTCAGGAAATATTATAATGAACTGCAAACTTTGGCACAGACAACGCTAACAAGCTCAGCATGTCAATCGTAAATGTCACTCTCAAGTTTTTATTCACTTTGTAAGAGTAATTAAAAAATTATCTTAATTACTTGTTTTTGACTAGCGGACCCAGTCAAGCTTTGGCAGTTAAGCTACTGTTACACATGCTCATTTCAAGAACGAAAGCATGCTACTATTAAACAGTTGCTATTTATAAGCATGTGTATCGCAACATTGCTAATAATGAGCATGCTTATTTCGAGCTTGCTCAAGAATCAACAGTCATCAGCGATTTATGAGCATGCTACTTGCTGCGCGGGTGGAAGGGGGCGTGCTTTTAGCGCGTCTGAACAGATTTACTTATTGAGTATGTAGTCGATCAGCATTGCTATTCTGTATTCTCTTCACCTTCATCTCTTCCTGTCTAACACGATACTATAGACTGAGAGCGATAGATACAAATTGGCGTGTGTAATTGTAATGTTTGCTTTGAGCATGCTTATTCACGAGCATACTTAAAAATAGCATGCTTATTGCTAGCAGATGTAAGCTGATGACAAGCATGCTCGTATGGAACATACTTAATAGCATGTTTTTAGCATGCTATTTTAGAGCATGTGTAACAGTACCTTTACGCAAGCAACCACTCGCAAGAAAGCTATCAGCGCCAAACAGAGTTTTTAGCCGCTTACTTTATATAAGATGTTTATTTATTACTTTTTGAAGATTACATAAAAATTTAAACGATTCACGATAGTTAAGTTTCAACTTTAGAGTATCGTCGTCATCAACCCATATTCGGCTCACTGCTGAGCTCGAGTCTCCTCTCAGAATGAGAGGGGTTTGGCCAATAGTCCACCACGCTGGCCCAATGCGGATTGGCAGACTTGACACACGCAGAGAATTAAGAAAATTCTCTGGTATGCAGGTTTCCTCACGATGATTTCCTTCACCGATTGAGACACGTGATATTTAGTTTCTTAAAATGAAAAGTTGGAGGTTCATGCCACGGACCGGATTCGAACCCACACCTCCGGAATCGGAGGCAGAGGTCATATCCACTGGGCTATCACGGCTATTTAACTTTAGAGTATGAAACGATCGTATTGCCAGCCGTTACTCGGTGTGGAAAAGCAGCATAAGCGGTAGATTCTCTCCCCGGGAGCCACTCTCGACTAAGTGATTTTATTTGTGTCCACATACCAGCGTGTATCAAATTACTCGGCCTTGTGGCCAGCTGCTTGATCGATATCTGCGGCGGCGCTAAAAGCACAATATTTACAGAAACAATTATCGCCCACGGAAAGAAAACAAACTGCCATGGCTTCTTGGTATAATTTCGTAATTATTTACCGTGTCTGCGGCTGCTTTTAAACTTTACAACACAGATTAAATAATAATAGATAGATAGATATTCTTTATTTGCACACCACAAAGACAAACACAAGTGAAATAGAAACATATTAAGAAGAGATCAGCATACATAAGTAGCGATTTCTTCCAGGCAACCTTCGGTTTAGGAAAACTTAAGAACATCAGCAGGTGACGTAAAACAAAAATAACCATAGTATTAGTAATACACATACATACAAATAATTTACATCCTAATACATAAACACAATATAACCTAATACATAAAATATTACACAAATACCTACAATAATGAATAAAATACATATCAAAATATACTAATAAATACATTATAAAGTCATATTAAAGATAAATAATAGATACAGATCGTCCTTACTGCACCAGATAGTGAGTCTTTACGGCATTTTTAAAAATCTCCAGTGACTTTGATTGCTGTATGTTATACTATATAATAGGCAGATAGAGCGCACGGAATACGACGGTGTCGTAGCCGTTCCAAATACAAAATTCAAAAACGAATACATTCTCGAGTCAGTACGACACGAAGCGTCGCATCAGTAATATGAAAGAAAACAAACTGCCATGGCTTCTCGGTATAATTTTGTAATTATTTACCGTGTCTGCGACTGCTTTTAAAATTTACAACACAGATTAAAGAATAATAGGCAGATGCAGGAGCACACGGAATACGATGGTGTCGTAACCGTTCCAAATACAAAATTCAAAAATTAATGCATTCTCGAGTCAGTACGACACAAAGCGTCGCATCAATAATTTTCAATATTATTCAACAAAAACGGCGTCTTATGTTTTTACATGTTTTAAAAACTGTTTACTAAAAGTAAAGAAATAAAATGGAGTATTTTTATTGGTAATTATTGATTATTATATTAATTTTCGTAACATTGTTAGTGTTAAATTTTGATATACAAATTATGAGAAAGTATGATGTCAAGGAGACGCGTGACGTTGTTTTCTGTGGGTTACACCGGCTTCACCATGCTGCTTGTAAAGACTCATTTTGGATAATTCTTTAATCTGTGCTTTACAATTAATATTCCCAATACCAAAATTGCTGCTTGCTTACCAAGGGCTTCGGACACAGATAGGATGCAAAATGATGAATCAATCTGGTCATAACATATTACCAACTCTATTCTCAAGCTAAAAAGGAAAATTTCATTTATTTATTCAATTCAATCTACATTCTTTAATGCAAATCTCAGAGCATGAGCGTGTGTGCCGTATTCTCGGATGTCAGTTTCAGCTGCGAAATCGATTTGGAAGTTTATTCAGGCTGACAACGCACGGGAGCGTCATGCTAGCAATCTAGAATTCTGTATCTTCAATATACGGTTTAGAAAATGAATGGGGTTTTTTTTTAAATTCTTTTACAATTTAGCCCTTGACTAGAATCTCACCTGATGGTAAGTGATGATGCTATCTAAGATGGAAGCGGGCTAACTTGGTAGAAGGAGGATGAAAATCCACACTCCTTTCAGTTTCTACACGACATCGTACCGGAACGCTAAATCGCTTGGCGTCTACGTCGGTACTTACGTCTTTGCCGGTAGGGCTGTAACTAGCCACGGCCGAAGCCTCTTTTCAGCCAGACCTGAATTTTAGCAGATATTCAACTTTTTTATAGTTAGTATAAATATTTATTATTAGAAAGCCTTGATAGCCCAGTAGATATAACCTCTACCATCGATTCGTAGGTTCTCACTTCTTATCCAGTTCAAGGCACCTCCAACCTTTCAGTTATATGCATTTTAATAAATTTAATGTCACGTGTCCCAATCGGTGAAGGAAGCACATCGTGAGGAAACCTGTATACCTGAGAATTTTCATAATTCTCTACGTGTGGCGTGTGAAGTCTGCCAATCCGCATTGGGCCAGCGTGATGGACTATACCTTAACCCCTCTCTCATTATGAGAGGCGACACGTGCTCAACAGTGAGTCGAATATGGATTGTTACTATCACAGCTCACTGCTAGATACTGGCACAGTATTCTTTACTACTTGTCATAATATACTCGGTATTTTATCACGCAAATCTCGTGCGCAAAAACTTGTCCCCATAGTGTCACTCTCAGCTGCGAAACCGATTTGGGAGTTTATTTAGGCTGACAATTCGTGACAAGGCGACGTAAACTCGGCTCTATATTCACACGCGAAACATTGCACAATTTACGAGTTTCGTTCTTGAAACAAAGGAAGGTGGACAAAAATTGGGATTGAATTCAAATTCTAAATTCATTTTCAATTAGGCTTAGTTTACAAGAGCTTTTGAAACGTCATGTCTTGATTTAATGGTGGTAAATAATGTCGAAAACTTAAAATTAAAGATTACGAGGGTTCGATGAGGTCCGAGGTTCTAAAAATAAATAAAATAAAGGTAAACTAAAATTACGAGGGTGCCAAACGCACTGTCCGGGAAGAGCCCACAAAGGTTTATTTTTCTTTTGTTTACTACCATTTTAGAAACTTATCTAGATATTGGATAGAAGCAGGCGTTACTTTGCGGAAGTTCATCATGATTATATAATGACTCTACAACGTGCAATTGCAATCACTTTGCAATTCTCTCATCTCCTGAGGATGCTCCGATTTTAGGGGTGAAACGTACATAGTACGAGTATTTTGTCGGACCTGGGTGACGTTGTCGCATGTGTTCGTCGGCTTTTCACGGATGATAGCAAAATAAATAAATCATTATATAAACTTAACTAGAACTAAGTACACAGTCGTATAGTGGAGTTCAACACCACGCTTTTTTATCATTAATATAATCACTAGCTGATGCCGCGCGTTTTCATCCGCTTGGTTCCTGTTCCCATAGGAAAATGGGGATAATATATAGGATATCTAACACTGAAATAATGTTTCAAATTGGACTAGTAGTTCCTGAGATTAACGAATTCAAACAAACAAACAACCTCTTCAGCTTTATAATATTAGTATAGATTGACTCTATAATAAGACTTTCCCATTAACTTGCCTTTAATAAATCGAATCCACTGTTGCGGGTCGACGTAAATGAAATACTTGCTTGATGGACCTATTTTTTTTTAATATTCAAATTAAAATTCTTAGGTTACTCATCATTATCATCATCATCATCATATCGATGGACGTCAATGCAGGACATAGGTATTTTGTAGGAACTTCCAATCATTATTCTGAGTCGATCTAACAGTTTTCATATAAAAAAACAATCGCAAAATCAACAAAAACCTGCAGCAGGTACATACTAGATAAGTGCTAGGTATAAACGGACGTCATGATAACATTCGTTGTTAGAGTGCATTTCGTATTCCAATCCAATCTCGCAAAAACTGTAATCTCTCTACTTTGCTCGTAATACGCGCTGACACTGTTGATGAGTTTTTTACCATTTTTAACCGACTTCCAAAAAGGAGGAGGTTCTACGTTCGGCTGTATGTATGTTTTGTTGACAACGTTTTGTTGATTTGTACAAAAAATAGGATCCAGATAAAAAGATTAAAGCTACTAACATTATTTTATTTTAAAACTAGCGGACGCCTGCGACTTCGTCCGCGTGGAAATCAATATAAACTTTCAACCCGTATTTTACCTCTTTAAGGGTTGAATTTTAAATTTTTTTAAATTACAATATATTTTGTTTTTTTTTTAATCAAGGACTTTCCACACAGACTTTTTGCCCTATTCCCTCCCTCCCCCCCCCTTTTATTTAATTGTCGCAATAAAAAGACCTTTTCCGTATTATGGTCTTAAATCGTGCTAAGTTTAATTTGAATTCATTTAGTTTCAGCGTGATGTTCGAATAACGAGAGAGGTTAGGCTAATAGTCCACCATGCTGGCCCAATGCAGATTGGCTGACTTCACACACCTAGAAATTACTCAGGTGTGCAGGTTTCTCACGGTATTTATTCTTCACCGTTCTTCACCGAATTTTAATTTCATGAAATTCACATAACTGAAAAGTTGGAAGTGCATGCCCCGGATCAGATTTGAATCTACGCCCCCCGAGTTGTAGGCAAAGACCATATCCCAGGTAGACATTCTTATTTCATCCTAAAAACAGTAAAACTAACAAAATATATTATTATCATACTATGGCATTTGATAACTTTCAAAGTAATTTTAACTTTTGAGGGTTTAAGACCGAACTAAACTTTCTATGATGAAAATAGTTTTATAAGGGTTACATTGTTGCCAAACATTATATATTATGACTATGAGCAAAGCAACAATCTCAAACTCGAAATTTTAGTAAGTACTTAAGTTTTACTGGGACAAGATTTTTTTTTATTAGAAGAAGGGTAAGGTTAAGTATAGCTGACTTCTTGAATATTAAGTATTTTATTACAGTTACATCGTCTCCTACTAATATTTTATACGCGAAAGTTTGTATGTATTTTTGGATGTTTGTTACTCTTTAACGCCGCAACTACTGAACCGATTTGGCTGAAATTTAGAATGGAATTTTATTTTACTCTGGATTAACACATAGGCTACTTGTTATCCCGAAAAAATCCTTGAATTCATGAGATTTGCGAAATCCTTAAGATTTTGATGGCATGAATGTTTGTTACTTACTTACAAAACTCTTGGGTTATATTCTTCAAGGAAAATTAATTAAATATGTCCATTGTCCAAGGAACATGTAGAACTATTTCTATTGTAAATAGACCTTAAATTAATTAAATTGTCTCCCTTCTATCGCATCCTTATAATAGTTATGATCTAGCCAAACTTATCTATACTATCTATACTAATATTATAAAGCTGAAGAGTTTGTTTGTTTGTTGGTTTGATTGTTTGATTAAACGCGCTAATCTCAGGAACTACTGGTCCGATTTGAAAAATTATTTCAGTATTAGATAGCCCATATACCGAGGAAGGCTATAGGATAATTTGTCCCCGTATTCCTACGGGAACGGGAACCACGCCGGTGAAACCGCGCGGTGTCAGTTAGTTCATTGATAAATGTGAAGTAGCTTACTAGTGAAGTGCAGAGTGCCAGTTGCAATATCTCGTCGATATCGACAGTCTTACCACTACGATTACGTATTTTAAAATGCAAGGATAGAATATGAAGCGTGTTACTACACTACAGCCTTTCTTGATGAGTACTGTTTACTAACAAATAAATTAAAAATGATTTCATAACACAAAAAACATTTTAAAAACATTTCATAATTTATTTATTTTAAATGATGAATGGTCTGTTTATAAGAAGTTATAGAAAATATATTAACCATATGTAATTGTTCTAAGCTTATTAATCAAATTTATTTTCATTAATTTAAGAACAAAGTTAATTATAATTATTATTAGGTGTGAAATGACTAGTGATTTGTACTCTTAGTTTTAATTTGAGACTCTTAGTTTTAATTTAAGACTGTGATGGACCTGCCAATGCGCAACTTTAAGCAATGTGTTAAAAAACATTTACTTAGTCGAGGTTACTACACTATTGATGAGTTCCTTAACGATACAGGTGCTTGGCACACATAAAGGACCGCAAAGAAAGACAGAAATTAGAAAAATCGTGGTCTGCGTTCGAAATAAATTTATATAGCTAATATTATAATTTATTTATTTTTAATATTAATATTATAATCCTCTACATAACTCTATCTCTACTACTGACTTCGCAATTCCAGTGTTCTTTAAAAAAACCCAATTATTTTTCTTGCTTGCTACCTTAGCCAAACCAACAAGTTAAGGATTGTAAATTATGATTTACTGTTTCTAACACTAAAATGTAATTTACTTTCTTTCATTACTTTACAATAAATCAATGACACAATAACAATACTATGTGTAAACTACTTACACAGTCTTTTGTCTCTTTTTAAGGCCTTCTTTTAGGTTTCTTACAAAGACTTCTAAACACCACTGTCTTGTCTGTCTTTACATGCCATCATCCAGCGGTGTGGTAGTAATAGAATTAAAACAGAACTTAATGATATTTAAGTTAGAAGGCTTATTTTTGACTGTCTCTTAGACTACATGGAATTATTGAGCACGGCCCCTTTGACAATGTCAGCTATTGACATTTATCGCGGGATGGTAATTGCTCCGCGGAATGTTAATTTTAATTGCTATATTGATTACTCTATACTGTGTTTAACTGTTAAGATTATTAAACCTTCATCATTAATAGCCCACTTCTTGGCCAGGCCTTTCTTTAAAAAGAATTTCTGGAAAATTCAATGGAATGGAAAAATCAATTTGTAATCATATCCCAACTATTGATTTGAACCCGTAACCTCGTGAGCTGAAGGTGCATAAGTTAAATACTGGATCAACAAAGGCAGATGTAAAATTTTATACTGTATGTATTTTTTTAATATTTCATCATTATCGGGCTTATTACTCTTCCAATTTTACTGCTACAAAGATTTTTTTTTATTATTTACAAGTTAGCCCTTGCCTACAATCTCGCCTGGTGGTTAGTGATGATGCAATTTAAGATGGAAGCGGGCTAACTTGTTAGGAGGATGAAAATCCACACACCTTTCGGTTTCTGCGCGACATCATACCGGAACGCTAAATCGCTTGGCGGTACGTCTTTGTCGGTAGGGTGGTAACTAGCCACGGCCGAAGCCTCCCACCAGCAGATTAAATTAAGATTTAATAAAATAATTTTGAATACTACCCGTAACGCTAAACGATGTTCTCCAAAATAGTATTAGCTTTGATTCTTAAATGTATATGTTTATTTTTACAGTAAAATAAACACAATCCTTAATCCTACTATTATAAACGCAAAAGTTTGTATGTTGTTGTTTGTTTGTGATGGTATAGATGTTTGTTACGTACTCTTTAACGCCACAACTACTAAACCGATTTGGCTGAAATTTGGAAGAAAATAGATACTCTGGATTAACACATAGCCATAGGCTACTTTTCATACCGGAAAAACTAAATTTCACGTGGATGCAGTCGCGGGCGTCCGCTAGTTACTTACTCAATAAATAAAATAAGATCTAATTTACTTAAGTGGCTAATTAATATTTAATAATTACTTTAACCTATTAGGTATAAAGACTGAAATCATCTAATATCATCATTTAATTTTAGTCGAGGCATTATTAATGGAAGACTTGAAATAAAAAGATGCTTATTAAAATTTTGGATTTATGAGACTTTTTAAACAAAGAAGTATTATCAAAAAATGGAGTATCATTTCCAACTCTTCGAATATCTAGGAACCTATTCAGAAATTGAAAATAATCCAATTAAAAAAGCTCATTCGTAGCTCCTCGCACAATATGTACTCGTAGAACGGGCGAATTTTCAGTTAGGAATTTAGCTTTTCCGAAAAATATATTTCATTCGTCCCCCGATACCAAAGAAAACAAGGATTCAATTTAAAACTATTAGCTAGTTCTCTGCGATATGACACGTGCGTTAAGCCCCCTTACCCCTCTTTCCCGTTTAAGCCTTCAGCTCAAAGCTGATTGGCCGCCTCTCCCCAGTTCTTTTTACCTATATAGGATTTCATTCGAATGGCACGGCAGTTTGCTCTGTTCTTGCTTAGGCAGATGGAAATGCAGTCATCTGTCGCGTACATTCTCACTGCCTCAGCTTTGCGAGTAGTTAGGAAATTGCTCGCACAAAATGTTTTAAGTATGAATGAATGCATGTTGCAAATTGTTCATCGCTTTCATGTTCTTTGAATAGAAAGTTAAGCTTCTGAAACAATGCAACATTCATTAATTCCGTTTTCATTTCATTTTGTCACAGGTTTAAATAGGTCGAGGGTATGAAGGTATAAGGTACGAGTACACTATAAGTATAATTATAATTAAAAATGAACATGTTAGCAATAATCCAGTCCAATTTGATTAATAAAGTGATTTTTTTCTGATTGCGTAATTGCCGTAGTAAACTGTTATAAACCTTAAGCATAACTCTGAACTCTCTAGACCGACTGACTCTCGAGAATCTGGTGAGTGAATGTGAAATGAATAATTTTTTGTATCAAATCTTTTGGCCAAACTATTATTATAATAGTTAAAATAGTTTAGCCAGTTTTAATAATGTGCTTGTACCTAATATACACCGTGCTACCGGCCGCGTCTATAATCCGCCGCGACATGTATGTATCCATTACGATAAACTCTATAGTAATATTAAAAGTAAGCGTATTTCGATAGCGTGTGAATGTGCTTCACATTCACACGCTATCGAAAAAAAAAATTAAAATTTATGAAAAAATTTCAGAACATCCTGTTTCATTCTGTTTGGAAAGAAGAAGTTAATGAACTTTAACCTAGTTTCAGAAATTTTGTTGTTTAATACCTACATACCTACTATTTTTGATACACCTAGTCGGCGGCAGTGTCTTTACTAGGGCTGTTAATAAAATATCGATATATCAAAATATCGACATTATCACTTAATAGCGATAAGTATTCATTACTAATATTTTTATGGACGATATATCGATAGTTCGATATTGAAACGTAGATATCGATACTAGATATTTTTAACAAGTTTTAATTTTTTATATCCCTCGCAAATTATTTAAACTAAAACATTATCAAACATAATCTACTTTACTTTATTTATACTTTATTACGTTTTTCATATTTTAGTTTTTTAATTGCATTTTATCGAAAATGTCACTGAAATAAGTAAAACGTAATGTATTCAGATAGTATACACTACTTTACCCTCAGACAAAACTTTAAACTTGTTTAATCGCATTAATTTACATCTCAATTTAGTTACATAAAAAAATAGTGAAGTTTAATAAATACTTAATTGTTAAAAGTTTTCATTTAGCCGAAAAATTTATTTTGAAATTATCGATATATCGAGAATCCGATATTTTAAAAAATAGCAAGCCCTAGTCTTTTGCGGTTTCCTTTTTGATAACGCCGCTCGCCGTCTAACCCGTAACTATTGTCGGCAATGTCCAAAAATAGGTACAGGTAAGAAATGTATCTTTCGATCGTTTCTTATAACGCAAGGTGATTGGTTGGGTCTTAATAATTCGATCATTCGGGTCACGGGTCTTTCGTGTTTTGTGTATCGTTACGACTCGACTTAAAGTATGTAGTTACTTGAGTCTTAAACTGAACATCCGTAGGACATGAATCGGAACCCTTTTTTTATTCGTTACAAGTTAGCCATCGACTACAATTTCACCTGACGGTAGTGTAGTAAGTGATTATGGAATCTGAAATGGAAACGGACTAACTTATTAGGGGGAGTATTTGAATCAACGGCTTGGCGGTACGTCTTTGTCGGTAGGGTGGTATCGAGCCACGATCGAAGTCTCCCACCAGCCAGGCCTGGACCAAAACACCAATCGGCCCAACCGAGGTTCGAACCCAGGACCTCCGTCTTGTAAATCCACCGCGCACACCACTGCGCCACGAAGGCCGTTAAAATTCCGAACTGATCGGATTTTAGGTTGCTATTCTGTAGAGTCATGTTGTACGACTGACCGACGAGTATTCGATCCAGATAATTGTTACAAGTCCAATTCAGTGTGGTGAACAAAAATCGTTCGCAGATTATTTGAGGCGCTGACGACCGCGTCACTCGCTCACGCACAAGTACTGATCGGGTATCAGAGATTCGATCAATCGCGATCGACACAGGTCTAGTAAGGGTTAACACCCGTAAATAAAATAAAATTTAATTTAAAGAAATAGGTTAAAGTGAATGACCTCAAAGCTCAAAGGGACCGACGGGCTGCCGACGTGACTGCGGCGAGGAGGTAGGTAGATGTTTGAAAATACAGGATGTGTTAAAATAATCGATTTTTGAAAGTTTATTACAATTGTAACTCCTTGAATTGTACTTTGTTTTTTTTTTTAATAACACTGATGGATAATAGACATTGGGTACATTATGTGGGATTTTGGTTTAAGACGAATATTAAGTACTTCAATGTGATTTAAAATGCCTTTAATTCCAAAAACAAATGGGTGTGGGTTTTTAATTTGCATTTTCGACCAAAACAATGTACTTATTTAAAAATCTAATTCCAGACTGAAGTTTAATTATTCGCGTTATTCGTCTTTTGTGGAAACTTTTTAAAAGCAATTACAATGTGCAATTAATTAACATGTAAAAGAAGATATTTTGGAAATACATATTTAAATTTCATTTATTTTCATTGTGAAAAATCAGATGCCAACTTACATTAACTATTCTTTTTAAAATGATATATTCGTAAATCATTTTAAATTTTTCTTCTGTAAATAGTAAAATTTAATTTATGGTTTGGTAGTACAATGATAATAAAAATTGTAATACAAATGTTAAATTTAGGTTGAAATTTTTATTGTAAATTTTCACGTCAAATATATGTTATTAGGATAAATTATTGAAATTAACATTTTAATTGTAAAAAAATTGAGTGAATCGGCCAATCTAAGCTCTACTTAATTGTTATTTTATTTACTTACAACATGATTCGATGAATAAATACAGTTCAATCATTAAATAGAGCAAACATTAAAATATTAAAATATTTTAATAACAACCCATATTCGGCTCACTAGGAGACCTAGAATAATGGAGAATGGACCTTAGTCCACCACGCTGGCCAATTGCGGATTTATACACACATAGAGAATTAAGAAAATTCTCAGGTAACCGGTTTCCTCACGATGTTTTTCCGTCGCCGTTTGAGACTCGTGCTATTTAATTAATTATATTAATAATTAAAATAGATCATTCTTAAATAATACAATATCAAAGAATTTTTAATACCTCCTTCATAATGAACGATAAACGCATTATTTACGAGACTCACGCATTTATCGCGTCAGGCATTTACAATACGACGAAGAACAATAAGGAGAGCTCGCACTCGTATCTCGGAAAAGTTCGAAGCTTATTGGCAATTGACATCCAGACACGAATACCACACAGGGTCGTGATCCAAAGAAAGATCGGTGTTTGCAAACCGGCGCGAGCAATGAGCGTAGAGGAATTAGCTATGGAGTCGCATGTAGTACATACCCAAATTCATTAACAAAATTTGCTGTCAGTTTTTGAGGGGAACGAGGTGAATTCACAACACATCGAAAATATTTAACACTAATAAATATATTTATAAGAAATTAAATATCACTTTTCTTAAACAGTGAAGAAAAAACCATCACAAGGAAACCTGCATACCTGAGAATTCTCTTAATTCTCGACCTGTGTGAAGTCTACCAATCCGCACTGTGCTAGCGTAGTGAAATATTAGCCTAACCCATATCACTCTAAGAGGAGAACCGTGCTCCATAGTAAGCCAAACATGGGTTATTAATGATAAATTATGATGATAAAACATGATTTTAACACAGACTAAAAAAACACATCGCCTAGACTTGTTACATAGAATATTCGATAACTTGATCGATGTTTTGCGGGTCAGGCTAGAGAATCGATTCTTTTTACTACAAATCTGATATACATAAGTAAGTTACAAATACTTACAAATGACACGTTAGTTCATATTTTATAGTAAACTAGAAGTTGTTGAGCGTTTTTCAATTACACAAACCGGCATTTTTAGGGAGCTCTTTACACGAGGAAAATGATTACAACTATGAAACACCGATAATTTTTATAAACGCTTTAGATCATTGATCTTGTACTTTGACAGAGGGGTAACGTCGAGCGAGGCAGGTCCCTATAAAATTCGTCTCAGGGCGTGAGTGTAACGTTATCGGGAACTAAAGATCGGGGCGGATCGATCTCTTGATTCGCCTCACGAAATTAAGAAAATCGCTCATGGGATATTATTCCCGGCTACAGATAACATCTGCTCTGGATATAGAGGATTCGCGTTGTACTTTTGTAAGCATTTTTTTCCTTTGTCACGCTAGTTCCCGCTTTGACATAATCTCGAAAGTTTGTACGACTTCTTTTAAGATATAACGTTTATCTTGTATTCCGTTTCTTTGTGGGGATTTTTCTTTTGCGTAAAACAAAAGAATAAGATTAAATGATGAGATATTATTGTGAGTTCCTTATTCAGTGTTACCAGATTAGTCTAATGCTCTTAGCGGCTTTTATCGGAATTATCATGAATTCATCCAACATTTATTTGTGAAATTGTGATGTAATATCCGGCATCAGACAAATAATAATAATTAATGTTTTGTGCCTAAAATTTCCGTTTGGGAAAAAAAAATCAATATAAAGTGTTTATTTCTATTTCTTGTAAATGAACTTAAACAAATACATTTTTAGGTACATTAGAAGCGAATAGATAGAACATTAAGTTCTTTGTAATGTCAACTAGGAGAGACGCTTTTGTCTTTGTGATAAACATTTATTAATTATTGTATTGTTAACAAATGTTGCGTTAGCAATGAGCGAAGACCACGGAACTGCACCTTTACTCATCAAAAAGCTGGTACTGAACCGTTGCTTATAGCAAGGATATCGAAGTATGAGAAGTTGTTAATGTCCCTTCAATCATAGCAGGTATCGTGGTTTTATACTAAGTTCTTGGGTGGTCACTAATTGTACGCTGTCACTCAACCGTTAACAAATCGGTGTAGAAGAAGATTAAACAACACGTACCTACTAGGTGCGTCAATTAATTTTTTGTTAAGTTTATCTAACCCCATAGATAAGACTAGAACCTTTTTGTAGGCTAAAAATGATCTAACCCTAAATTCAATACTTAAAAAAACTTCTTTTGGTTCTTCCATTGTTATTAGTACTGTGACACGCAGGTCCTATTTCCAACCTCAAGACAGTCCACACGGTTATTACTTATTTATATAAATAGGTATATTATTTCAATTCCGCAGATCTATCACCATCATTAAGTCATTTTCAAAACTATAAAGTATCTATGGAAAATTTAAAAAAAAAATCCGACTTTAAAACGCTGCCAGGTTACATTTTTAAAATTAATTACAACAATCAAAGCCATAATTCTTAGAATTTTTAATGGCTCCCACTTTTTTCCACAAAAAAGCATCCTCCCAAAATAATTAAAGCACGAGCTTTCAACACAAAACGGTCGCGTTTTAACCGGCACACTACAATTACTGTAACGTTTCCAAGTTTCAGCGTACCCCGAAACGTCATTATTGTTTAAGAAACCTCTCAACATTCGGTGTCGGTCGTCGTACCCCGTCAACAATTATTTTCGTCGGGTGACACTCTATACCCTTAGTACGAGTTTGCACATCTCACTAACAGTAATACTTCTTACTTATTTCCTCCGGCGCTACAACCCTTTGTGGGTCTTGGCCTCCTCTACCACTTTTTTCGATTAATTTCTATTCCTTACATTTTATTCCCACACAACTTATGTTCCCATTTTTTTCAGGTCCTCTAACACAATCTAGCCATCTTTCTATTAATCTTTTTACCTGTGGTCTCCATTTTGTCATCACTTTAGGCCCTCTAGTAGTTGGCATCCTCGCTACGTACTCTAGCCACTGAAGACGTTGGGTTTTACAATGTCCCACACAACTTATTTTCCCATTTTTTTCAGGTCCTCTAACACAATCTAGCCATCTTTCTATTAATCTTTTTACCTGTGGTCTCCATTTTGTCATCACTTTAAGCCTTCTAGTAGTTGGCATCCTCGCTACGTGCCCTAGCCACTGAAGACGTTGGGTTTTACATTGTGGCACAATTGTTTCGTCTTGCACTAGGTTTCACTAACAGTAATACTTTTCGAATAATATATTAAAATTGTAAAATAGCATTACTTTTACATAGACCAGTGTTTGCTTAATGTAGCCTATGGCGAAACGCGCTTGCCTAAGGTCTATATTCTTGTCTTGAAGATACTCATTTTGGTAAGGAAAACGGAAGGTATGTAGTTCAAAACATTAGGTATGATACGTGTAATTAGTTTAATCGTTAGTTTATCTTTCATGAATTGAAATCTTATTTTATCCTGGTATATGGATGTAAATTTAACCGTGATTCATTTTAATTTATATTATAAAGAGAATCACAGTTAAACTGAAATTCATAACACTTTATTTTATTTATTTTCTGTATTTCGCATCTAATTAGATATTAAATTACTGACAAATTGAAGTAAAGTTGTGAGTTTTGTTACTTTTTAAACCTGCAATCAAATGCAAAATGCTGAACTAAAAAGTGCCTTGAAATACCTTCTTTTTGTAAACAAGAGAGTATGTTGAAATGAAATTCACATTTTAATACTGATTTTCGATTGACTCTTACGTGAAGTAAAAATTTCGTACTAAAACTATAGTGAAACTTAAGGGTGGACTTCGTCGAACAGATACTGATCATGATTTTAATTGTACGTGGCGCTAACGCAACGTTTCATCTTCAAGTGTTGCTGGGTTTCGCATTGGCTTACATGTTACTAAATAATAAAATGGATGTTAGATGATTTAATATTTGGCCCAATTTATATCCAAATGTTTCTCATAGTGTGCGCACTCGATTATCATGTTATCAACATAATATAAAATATGTGATTTATGGGAGCTGTGATAGCTACTGAGCTGGTCATATTTTGTACTGGGATATAACTTCTGCCTCCTATTCGGAGAGCGTAGGTTCGAATCCGGTTCGGGGCACGCACCTCTAACTTTTTAGCTATGTGCAAAATGGTGAAGGAAAACACCGTGGGGAAACCTGCATAGTTGAAAATTCTTAAAGGTATAAATATTTTTTATTGACTGTGTCCTTAAGCTTAGCTTGTTTGTGATGTAGTGGTTATAACTGCTAATTCGGCTACCCTATGCGGCAACACCTTAATAAAAATAAATTCGTGTTACATTATTTAATTATTACCTACATCATCAATATATCTTTCTTTATAGGAATGCCTTTAGACATTATTTATGTTTTACTATAGCTTACTTACTTTGCTTTATTACTAACTACTCCACTTTCTAACAATTTAATAATGATAAACGCTCCAATTCAAGTAAACTTTGGTAACAGCAGTTTTATTGGTTTAAGTCACGGACGATTTAACAGAGGAAGCAAATTAAAAAGGGGTGCGTCTAAGTGTACGATAATTAGTGCTATCAATTGGAGGGTCATTCAAATTAATCAATGTCGTAAAACAGTCATTACGAACCATAATATGAAGAACAAATAATTGGGAGTAATTAATTACCCACCTACGAGTAGGTAGATACTGTTTCGTTGCTATAAACAGATATGAATTAGACATGTGTTATGTGTTTAATTAAGGTATTTCTCCGAATTTTAGTGGGCCCATTATATTATATAACATTATTACCTAATTAATGTACCCAGTGACTTAATTAGAGGCTCGAATTAATATAAGTATTTTATTGTATACAGTTTATGTACCTACTTATCTAGTTTTAATCCCAGAGTTAAACTCGTACTTTTTGTATGATTAATTATTTGTTTGAGTTTTATGTCATCTGATTTTGATAATATTTTTGTCTTTGTAAGTCTTTTTTTGCATTTGAGAGATCGTTATTGTATACAAGTCAAATCTGAACATTAAATATACTCATTTATCTTTCATACTCCTTCTTCTCTTTTTTATAATTATGCGATCCATACATTATACATAAAATTATATACTTAATACTATAAATAGCTCAAAAGAAAACAGTAATAAGTCAAAATACTTTCTCATTTGTACATTAGTTTCTAAGTCTTATTATAAGTTATTGTTTATTTTTGTTTTTAGTGTACACTAAATATATTTCTTCTTCTTCTTCTTCTTTCTTACAGATTACTACCATGTGAAATGTTGAGTTAACAACTGTTTAGTATAGTTCCAGTAGTCGTTTCAGTCAATGGTATTATTATAGCGAAAAACCAGCACCTTAAGATTATATCAAAAAGCCAACACCGTAAGAAGCTCTCCGTCAACAGTTGGATCGAGGGTCGATTCTTAAGACGGCGCGTATTGTAAGAAGATTCCTAACTCTGGAGCTTTAACCACCGGTTGCTACAGTATAGGCACTCAAAAGCCTCGTAACGGCCTCGATTTTTCTAAATAGAACCGCCGCAGGACAAAGTTTTACCTTAAAGATAATATAATAACTTGATTGATTGATAACATTTTGATTGATTGATTGACAAAAACCACAAACGCTAACGATGTGTACTTGTCCACATGTAAGCCGTGCAATACTTAGGTCTAATTCAGTCTGCGATTTCGTCGTTTTCTCATTATACTAAACGCCGGGTGGCCGCCACTTGACGGGAGGAAATTGTGCCGCGGATAAATAAAATTTGATTCGCTCTAAATTGTCCCACATTAATATACCACATTATGGAAAGGAGATTCAGCGAATGTGCTATTTTGGTAGGTGTCCCTTCTAAAACAAAAGAAATGATTTCGCTCCTTTTTGGTCTTATAGTTTAATAGTTATTATTTCATTACAGGAGGTAATAATGCTTTGAATAGAATTAGAGTGAATAATAACAGTAATACTAGAGTATGTTTATGTATATTTTATATTTATACATGTAGTATATATAAATATACTTACAAAGTTTTTTTTTTGCACTGTCCTGCATTTATTTACATTAATTCTTTTATCCAAATGTTGTCCGGTAGATATTGCTATATGCAATTAGACCGCCTTTGCACATACTTGTTTTTTTTATGTTTTCTTTGTTTTTGTTTTGTGCAATAAAGTATAAATAAATAAATAGAGTTGTAGTTAAACCTAAGAATATTTTTTGTTGGATTAGCTATCCATTGATAAGAATAAATATGTAGTTACATTCCTATATACAGTTATTTTGTCCAGAAAGTGGGTGATTTTTGCACAAATATCCAAAAAGATGATAATTTATTTGAACTTTAGGGACACCATTCAATTTGTTGCTTGTGAATTGCACCTACCATTGTGTGCAATAATTTTTATGCAAGATCAAAATTATACAAAATGGGTGTTTTAAACGGAACGGTGCCATTATTTATCTATAAAAGATGTTCTTACACTTTTGTTCTAACGTTCATCTTTAAATGTGTTTTTTATTTCTGAGAAAATTGTCTTATTTAGTTCAACAGCCACTTAACCTAAAATTACGCTCTTCGTGTTATTGACATGTATTCCTATAAATAAATATACCTACAACTGGGTCCTAGAATAGAAAGACTATACATTGTCACAGTACTTACCGCTATTTCTACATAACGGAGACTTTGATTAACTCCTTCAAAATCATCCAAAAGGTAATTAAGATGTAATAGCCTCAAAACCCTATTTTATGCTACCCGTGACCTTTGCAAGTAATTGGCTCCCACATGTAATTAGGGTTCCTTGAGAATTATGATAAACATTAAGCCTTTAATTTGTCCCCCATTACTGTGGTCTTGTTCATTCTTCCGTGAACATGTTCTGTTCGTGAAAAGTTATTGTTTCTTGCTATCTTTATTTATTTAATTATTATCTAAAAATCTACAGTCTTTATTTATTTTATGAATTGTTAGGAGAGAATTTTCTAGACAGAACTTTTGTATTGGTTTCGTATTACATGTTTATTTTTGTGGTTTATTACAAATGTAAGTTAAAAACTTAATTATTTTAGTAATATCGCATATCTACCTAATACCTAATACAATCTTAGTACTTCTTTAATTATATAGTAATTTTTGATGGCCTCCGTAGCACAGTGGTGTGCGCGGTGGATTTACTAGACGGAGGTCCTGGGTTCGATACCCAACTCTGGGACGATAGAGGTTTTCTTGATTGGTCAAGGTCTGGCTGGTGGGAGACAAAGACGTACCGCCAAGCGATTTATCGTTCCGGCGCGATGTCGTGTAGAAACCGAAAGGGGTGTGGATTTTCATCCTCCTCCTAAAAAGTTAGCCCACTTCCATCTTAGATCGCATCATCAGTTACCATCAGGTGAGATTGTAATCAAGTGCTAACTTGTAAAGAATAAAATAAAAATAAAATGTCTTGGTTGTACAACTTTTACAAATTCCAATATAGGTACGATATAACAATATTTTGAATAAGAGCCTTAATATACGGAACCCATTTCATTTTATACTATTCCCTTTTATCTTGATTCTTATTTTACAGTAATTTAGTCTTAACGATTAAGCTTTCTCAATATCTAATTTTCTGGGACAATAGACTTTGCATAAAGAAATATGTAAATTCTTCTTTTGTGTCGAATCACCGGAGCGGGGGATTATAATTATTTAAATGACGCTAATGCGCACTTCCTCGCTATGATTATGATTAGTATTCAGTGAACCTCTAAAGTTACTAACAATAAGGAACGACTTTTATATTCTTTACTAGTCGACTCCCCGCGGTTTCACCCGCGTTGTTTTAATCCCGTGAGAATACGGGGATAAAAGCCTAAAAGATATTTATGAGTATCACTCATAAATATCTTTTTAGTGCATAAATTATTTTCAATATCGGTTCAGTAGGTCCACAACACCACAAACTTTACCACTTTATAATATTACGGGTAAATATTTTCTGTCAAACAGGATAGTTTCTGATGTACTTGATTTTTGCAAGGATCATCATTATCCACCCATATTCGGCTCACTGCTGAACTAGGGTCTCCTCTCACATTGAGAGGGGTTAGGCCAATAGTCCACCACGCTGACCACCAATGCGGATTGGCAGACTTTACACACGCAGAGAATTAAAAAATTCTCTGAAAAAAATTCTTAAAAAGTCCTAATAATAGAACTTATTAAATAGATTTATCTTTTTATTTGAAGTAACTAAATTGGTACATAAATCCACACCCAGCAGATACAAATACGCTTAATTAATAACGGAAATAGTCATTAAGTATTCATTTAATCAAAATAACAAAAGTAACAGTGTCCAGCTAACTGTTCCTGACACGTACAAATTTCCAACACACCTAGTGACCGCCATTTTGTATAATGCATTAGTCATTTAAAATTATTTAGGCCCGGAATAAATTAATGTTAAAACTTTCCGGCCAGTTTCTAGGGCCTTAGTAAAATTATCAACTGTTATTTTTTGTTAATTTATTAAGTGGGTGCGTTCTGTGTATTTGTCAAGTTTGTAAGAATAATAAATAATGAAATGAGTTTGTCCGCTTGTTTGCTATTTTTTAACTTTCACTGTAAACTGTGAGGTATATCAAGTTGGCCTACTAAGTTGGTAATTTGTATGGTCGGGCTATAGTATATTTTTCATCTTATTTTTCCTGATACTTTGGTTCACTGAACTATATTTACACATACATTACCTGTTACAATAATAGACCTCTGACCTACATTAAATTAATTAAATGATCTTTTTTAAAACTTTATAAAAGAGCAAAATCTCGCAAGGTATCTATAATCTCGCTTTATGGCTGGTGGGAGGCTTCGGCCGTGGCTAGTTACCACCCTACCGATAAAGACGTACCGCCAAGCGATTTAGCGTTCCGGTACGATGTCGTGTAGAAACCGAAAGGAGTGTGGATTTTCAACCTCCTACTAACATCCCAGCCCGCTTCCATCTTAGACTGCATCATCACTTACCATCAGGTGAGATTGTAGTCAAGGGCTAACTTGTAAAGAATAAAAAAAAAGGTACTCTTAAAACAAATAGGAACACTACCATGTTTGCTCATCCTCAGGTCTTAAACTTCATATAAACTCTTGTAATTTCCTCTTCAAACCGAAACATAATAATAATAATAATAATATTTTTTGTACCGGGCGTGAGAGTAAAATACATTTAAAATACATAATATATAATATTATATTTGCTGAAACTGTGGGTTACAATAATTCTTACACTATAGAAAAAAATTTCAACACAATTTACTGATATATCAGCGTGCAAATATTTACAGTAATGTTGTTTGTGGTCAAGAAAATACTTCTCCAACAGGAGAGTAGCTACCGACCTATCAGCCATATTAATTATACGGGGCCCCTTCACTACAAGGACCCCTTATTTGTGAAAGAAACATTTGTAAAATTTAATCAACAATCTCACTTAATCTGATTCTTCCCGGAAAAATCATAAAAAAATGCTTAATATTATATAATGATTTATTTATTTTGCTATCATCCGCGAAAAGTCAAAGAACCCATGCGACAACGTCACCCAGGTCCGACAAAATACTCTCTACGTACGTTTCACCCCGAAACTGGAGCATCCTCAGGAGATGTTGACTCTCCAACGTGCAATTGCAAAGATTGTATTTGCAATTGCAATTGGTTGATTGGGTACGTACGTAGAGAGTATTTTGTCGGACCTGGGTGACGTTGTCGCATGGGTTCGTCGGCTTTTCGCGGATGATAGCAAAATAAATAAATCATTATATAATCATGATGAACTTCCGCAAAGTAACGCCTGCTTCAATCCAATATTTAAAATGCTTAAGGTTTTTTCGCGATTTTCCGCTCGTCTATTGGGTCTCCCAACTAATATTGATACAGGACAAGCTACGCCTGTGTTCTCCAATGACCTCTGAAAACAATCTGTCAAAAAAGTTCTGTGTTGTGAAATTATTGCTGCGCAAGTGACATACTCGAATACCCCTACAAATTAAAAAAAAGAAACAGGTAATAAATGTAACTTTTCACAACAATTTATCCGTTTATAACCTCTATTGCTGTTGTATTTAAGGACATTTTCGTATGATTATGTTTTACACACTGTAGTGTTTCTGCACTTGTCACTCTAGTGACAAGTATTTATCGATAACGCTAGTCTCTAGTGGTGTAGTGGACCACACAATTTTCGTGAGTTAGGATACATATCTGTCAGAGCCAAGAATCTGTCACAAAGAGTAACTGAAACCTAAAATAAACCACTTTTCTTAAAGGCAACACTTAAATAAGAAACAAACCTTCGGCTTTCAACTAGTATAGAACAAAAGGTAGAGCCCTGGTAGCTGCTTATCTTTCTCAACCGCGCGCAGGGGGTCGTTATTCAATAAAACGTCACCTCCTCCTTCCAGTTCGCACCCTTAATGTTACCCGTATTAGTGGAATATCTTCCAGAAACACCCAGTGGCTGTTAGACAAATCATTATTCTCTCACTAATACTACTAACTACTTCGTAACATTTGTTATTAATTAACGATAATCTTCCTTTACGTGGAATTTGGTTTTACGGATCACTTTACTACCTACAGGTTTCAAACTCAAAATTTTACTATATCTTTAACTTTGTCTACGATAAAAATCATATGAAACATAATCTTATGAAGTAAGTATTGAAAAAATAAATAAAAATAATAATCACAAAAAAATTATAAAAAACCCGCAAGTCGAGCAAAAAAACGGGCCACTTTTACTTAAAAAGAATAACCATATGAACTTTACACGGCAGTGAGACGTATTTTAATAATATGTATTCCTTATTTTAGCCTTAACTATACTTATATTACTATTACTTATATTTCTTATATTTCTAAAATAATGCAAAGCTGAAATAAAGCAAAAAGGTATTTTAAACAAAACCTTTTTTAGTCGTAAGAGCGTCAAATTACAGTTGGTAAAGGTGGTTATAAAGATATCCAAACAAGACAAATCTACGCATTAACCACTCAAACGCTATTTAAAAATCAATAGTAAATCACACAGCACAATGGGAATAACGACACCGCTAATAAATGTAGGTACATTTATTCCAAGTCCATCCCGCCGGAGATGTATAGAGCGCGATAAAGGAGTACCTGTTTACAATGTTTACTTAGCACTTTTGGACATTGGATTAGTACGATGTATTTCTCCGTTTGCAATCGCGAAATGGAACATAAAGTTTTCAATCCGCTACGTGAAAGACAATCCTGTTCTGTTAATGCGATCGTTATATTGAAGGTCGTCGCGCACTGTAAAAGCTAATCGTTGCACTTTCTAAATAGCAAAATATATTCGTTACCAACAAAATGTGAAAGTTTGGATGGATGTTTACTTAATTACACCAGAAGTGAATAAATACATCTGAATGCAACTTGACACATCCATCCATGGATTGTAATGTTGATAGCAAATGCTACTTTTGTTTCTTTAACATTGCGTTTCGTTAACTTAATCTAATACTTACCTCATCGCTATTAAAAAAAGGGGCAATTCTTAATACATGATATACTATTCTATTTACTGAAGTGCACTTAAATATAAGGGATATAAAATAATACTAGCTACTACTTAGGTAGTAGTAGTTCCTGAGATAAGCGCGTTCAAACAAACAAACAAACTAACTCTTCAGCTTTATAATATTAGTATAGATAACAGTGTTTAGAGTCTAAGATTCACATAAACTGGTGTAGTAAGTCACTACATGGTTCAATGATTGACTTAATTATATCAAACAATTTAGAAATTATGAATTTCTAAATTAAAGTTTTGTACCATTGCAGCTTTAAATAATTTACTGTATCAATTGTTGTGTTTATTATAAACTTAACTATAATAAAAATAAATAATAATGAAGATAAGTCTTCTTAAATAAAATGTTACATTATTTGTAAGCACTGGTGCGCGTACACCTTTAGAACCTTTAATTTATACGAATCTAGTTGCCTTTGATCGCAGAGAAATAGGGATATTCTTGAGATCCTGTATTGATCTGGGTAATATCTAGTAATGAGACGCATAAGCCCTCTATAGCTCGCCGCTTATTGAGTCGGAATTTTCGATCTATCTGTGATTGATTGAAGAGACTTGCTTTCCGGTCGACGTGCGTTTTACGATCGTCTCGATTTTGATTGGCGATATACTGCAACCTCGAGATAATGCTGTGTAGCAGAATGATAAGAAATTCTTTGGATACAAGTAGATTAAAAACCTTGTAAGCCAACAAGGTTTTTAATCTACTTGTATGTTCGGATGGATTTTTTAAGATCCATCGGATCTATTCGGTTTGAGTTCCGGGCCAGGCGAACAAAATATGAATAAATAATAAATAAATAAAATGAAATGATTAAAGAAAATTTAATAATAGGTGATTAGAGTTGGGAACTTGCCGGTTCTGATAAATTCTCGAGCTTCAGATAACTCAGAAACCGATTTAGGTATATTAACATAATCTCTATGGAACCAGTATTTTCATAATTGGAAAATTTTTAGGTTTCATAAACAAACAACTAGATACCAGTATTCAAAACTAACCCTGTATTGTTCAAAAAATTTAACTACTATAGTATAACCAAACTAATAAGTTCAAGGTGAATGAACTTTTTGAGAACATCTTTTAATTACTTGTCCTTGTCACTAGCAGTGGCTACATATTGTTATTTATGTCTTCATGTTTTTTATTATCTAAATGTGTAAGTACCCAAAGTCTAAGCAAATGAAATATTCACTAAAACAAGTTTCGGTCTTGTTTCAGTTTTTCTAGAAACATTAGTTTAATGGAACCGTTGTAGATTTGTCTACCAAACAATGTTATTTTTCTTGGCTAACATAATAAATTCATTTCGTTTACTTACTTTTACTTGGAAGGTACAATTTGTTATGTCTTTTCGTTGTTTATTTTTTTCGTAAAAATGATGTATATTTTTACATATTGTTTAAAAACTAAACATAAATATATAATATAATAATATTTCATATCTTGAGTTTTCTTTTATGTTTTGTTTCGTGTTAATTTTCATGGTTCACCTCTGTAGCGTTATTTTTTAATGATTATTTTCAAATTCTACAGTATAAGCTTAGATTTCTATCTCCCTCTATCTACTGTCACTAAACAGTTCACTTATAAATATAGATATATAGTCGTAGTTAGAAATTATAGTTACAAAATAGGGCTCCTGCAATCGAGCTATAAATAACGTTTCATATAGGTTTGAAATAATCCGTACACCGTTTAAATTTTATATGCGTTGAAATGATTAAGTTGTTTTTAAGTCAAACAACCGACTACTACCAAAATCGAAATTTAAAAATCTATTAAACGATCCGTATTATCTATCTATATTTTGAATTAAATGTGTAATAACTCTTAAAACAAAAAACTTTTGACCTAAAAGTACCTATATTTTGTTGAACAAAAAATTAAGTTATTGTAGCAACAGAAGTCAAAAGTCAAAATTTCTGGACTTATCTTTATTTCAACTGTTTGATAAATAAACATTGACTCATCCATTAGGATAGTAAATTATCATAAAATCAATGTTCATCTTAGTTACCAATATAGGTAAATGTCAACACAATTATACAGTTCCTACATGAATTTGTAATTCAAATCATGATAATTTCACATAATTAATGTTCGATGATTTGAAACTAATTTTGGAAATTCAACGAAAATATATGACGCTTTGACTTATGTGCACTCTTTCCTTATCCCTACCCTACACTACCCTACTCCTGCCCCTACCCTACCCTACTTTACCCCTAGTCTACCCCCACCCTACTCATACCCTTTTTTTTTTTATTCTTTACAAGTTAGCCCTTGACTATAATCTCACCTGATGGGAAGTGATGATGCAGTCTAAGATGGAAGCGGGCTAACTTGTTAGAAGGAGGATGAAAATCCACACCCCTTTCGGTTCGGTTCCTACATGAATTTGTAATTCAAATCATGATAATTTCACATAATTAATGTTCGATGATTTGAAACTAATTTTGGAAATTCAACGAAAATATTTACTGTAAATACATTTGTACATAGTTACATGTACCTGTTTCTTTACCACCCATTTAACGTTTTTAGTTTGTTATTGAAGAATTTCAGTATTAAGATATTTTATTTAAAAATGAACGTGAACAGACGATGTTCTGCCATATATTTCTATTCCATTTTTTACTTATTATGCATTCTAGACTAGACACATATTTTTACTCTCATATTTGATAATACCAATAGATAATTACGTTTGTGTACGTAACTCAAGTTTGTAGAATGTTTTTAACCGACTTCAAAAAGGAGGAGGTTCTCAATTCGGTCGGTATTTTTTTTTTATGTATGTACACCGATTACTCAAAGACGCCTGGACCGATTTCAAAAATTCTTTTTTTGTTTGGAACGGTATAGTCCCCATTTGGTCCCATTGACATCACATCAAGATCTGATGATGCTTAGCCGGTGTCTTAATTTAAGCCATTTCTGACAGGACCACATGAAACAACACTGTCTGCAAAATCTAAATCTATAAGATATATTCTCACATGGCTTGAATTAATACATCACCGGCTTAGCACCGCCTTCATACTGATCAGCAGGTAGAACATATTATGATGTTATTTTTTGCTTTTTAGTTTAGTGGGTACTTTTTTATTATACGTTTCACTTTTCTATATGATTTATCCTCACTATTCCATATACTGCAAGTGATCGCAAAACCTTAATGCAATTTGCGCTAATGCAATGGCCAGACCACCGAGATATGACTGCGTGCCGACAGAACACGTCACAACAATTTGCCGTTCACTACTCTAAAATATATAGGAATTACACTCGCTATCATCTAGTGCGGTAATAACATCATTTGATGTTCAACTATTTTCGCTTGCTACTAATTCCGAGGAAATATCATCAGATCTATATCGATGTTAGCCACTATTTTTGAAAGTAGTTCAAAATTTATTTATTTGCAGATACATGCATTATATATACAGGTAGTCGGTAGATGGTAAATGTATCTTGCCAATTTGGCATGCAAATTATTTATTAAGTATTTAATGATTCAAATGACAATTTCACCATTTAAAATTTACATCTTTACAATAATTTTATAAGTAAACATTTTATTATATTACTAAAATAGTTAGTGTGTACATTTTAAATATGTAATATTCAATTATATTTTATACTATAATATATTTTATGAAATATATATATATTTTATACTAGCGGATCAGGTCAAGCTTCGCTTTGACTTATGTGCACTCTTTCCTTATCCCTACCCTACACTACCCTACTCCTGCCCCTACCCTACCCTACTTTACCCCTAGTCTACCCCCACCCTACTCATACCCTTTTTTTTTTTATTCTTTACAAGTTAGCCCTTGACTATAATCTCACCTGATGGGAAGTGATGATGCAGTCTAAGATGGAAGCGGGCTAACTTGTTAGAAGGAGGATGAAAATCCACACCCCTTTCGGTTCGGTTCGGGTTGGTTCTACACAGCATCGTACCGGAACGCTAAATCGCTTGGCGGTACGTCTTTGCCGGTAGGGTGGTAACTAGCCACGACCGAAGCCTCCCACCAGCCAGACCTGGACAAATTATGAAAATCTCAATCTGCCTAGCCGGGGTCCGAACCCAGGACCTCCGTCTTGTAAATCCACCGCGCATACCACTGCGCCACGGAGGCCGTCAAAACCCCACCCCTACCATACCCCATCCTACTTCTGAATTCATTTGTTACAAAAAAAAACTTTCGTAAACTTAAATTACTGTAAATCATGCTAACTATCTAAATTGTCGCATTTTTTCCATAGAGATATTTTATAGGCGAATATTAGAACATAAGTATACTCGTAAAAATACAAAAAAATTTAATTATAATTATTTAGATTACAAAATTTATACAAAGTCACTGACAGATAAATCATCATCATCATTATCAACCCATTTTCGTCTCACTGTTGGACACGAGTCTCCTCTTTGAATGTCTGAATGACGGGGCTAGGTGATTAGTCCACCACGATGGCCCAATGAGCAATTCACACACCCAGAGAATTAGGAAATCCTCAGGTACGCAGGTTTCCTCACGATGTTTTCCTTCACCGTTGGACACGTGATATTTCATCATCATCATCACCACATCAGCCGATGGACGTCCACTGCAGGACATAGGCTGTTGTAAGGACTCCCAAACATCACGGTACGTGATATTTAATTTCGTAAAATTCACATAGCTGAAAAATTGGAGGTACTTGCCCCGGACCGGATTAGAACCTACCTAGAATCGAAGGCAAAGGTCATATCCACTGGGCTGGGCTCACAGATAATTAATACGAGTATGAAAAAAAATTGTATTCGAACAAGCACTTGTGAGCTTAATCGAAAATTATAAAATTAGACGAAAATTTATAAAAAATTTAAATAATTAAAAGTTAACGTGCAAAACAAGAGAGCCTTTGTTTCATCATACACAGCCTCACGCTGAAAACTTAATGACGCCGACGCTGTCGGATGTTGTGGAATTTTTAAAAACCTTTTTTTAATCCGTTATTCTTCTCTTCTACTCCCTAATGAGTAAAAAACCAAGGCTCGCGATTGGAGTCACGTAAAAGGGTTTCTTGTGCAAAGATAGACATGTTTTCATTGTGTTGGCGGCATTGTCAACCCTTTGGGGTTTTGTGATTCATGGGTCTCACTATCAAACTTTATAAAATTAATTCACCCAATCTTAATTTAATAAAATAATGTAAGTTTTTTTATCACTAATTAGTTTATATTTCGGTATTATGTCCGACTATTGAATGTATTGTGTAATGTGTTCTTTTTAAAGGTTCATTGTGTTGGCGGCATTGTCAACCCTTTGGGGTTTCCTGATTCATGGGCCTCACTATCAAACGACACTAAATTATTAATTTTTTTTTTATTTATATTAAAACCCAAGCTTAATTTAATAAAATTATGTCAATATTTTATCACTAATTAGTTTACATTTCGGTATTATGTCCGACTATTGAATGTATTGTGTTCTTTTAATAGTTTCATTGTGTTGGCGGCATTGTCAACCCTTTGGGGTTTCCTGATTCATGGGCCTCACTATCAAACGACACTAAATTATTAAATTAATTTATGATTTTATTTTTTTATTTATATTAAAACCCAATCTTAATTTAATAAAATCATGTCAATATATAGTCACTAATTAGTTTTTATTTCAGTATTATGTCCGACTATTTAATGTCAGCCATGATAGCCTAATGCCTTCGATTCCAGAGGGTGTAAGTTCGAATCCGGTCCGGGGCATGAACCTCCAACTATTCTAATATGTGATTTTTTTTTCCACTATTTTATGCTCATCGATATAATATTCGCCTATAACAAATTTTAGAATTTGAACATTATTGCTATGAGATGCCAAAAATTAAATGTCACTAACAACGAAGTTAAATAAAAAAGTTAAATAAAATAAAAATAAAATTTAAATAAAACAAGAGCAGTAAAAGTTAATGATGTTGTTTTACTCCTACCCACATGTCAAAAAAAAAAAAAAAGTTGTCATGGAAATCGCTGTCGCGAATCGCGATATCACATCGCTGTAACTTTACAGAATGCAGGGTTATGTTATTCTGAAATGCTAAATCGCTTGGCACCTGAAGCAGAATAGTGCAAACTAACCAATTGACCCAAGTTAGAAATTAAAGCCTCTCACATTTATAAAAACCACTGCGTCTATAGGATATCTTAAAAAACCAACTACTATAGTCTGGCAAGGTCGTTGATAATACTTCCATGATATACGGGCGACAGGCAGAAAGACGTGGGTGTGAAATCGTGCGTGGCGTGCATTAGTCGTGAGTTTTTCATTCATCGCTACACGCCCCCCGCCCCGCGCGCAACGTCGGGAGTGTTACGAATGAAGTTGCTAAGCTATTAAATATTAATCAAATTTTAACGCATATTTAATGAACACTAAGTTACATCTAATACGTAATATACGGAATAGCAAATAAGAATTTGTTATATTATTAATAATCTCAAGTCTCCAGAGTGTAATAATTATAATAGTAAATCTCACTCTATGTTCGCTCACTCTTTGAGGCCAACGCGTGGAGCTTTGCGTAACACGGGCAGCTAGAGATTGTAAGCTCGCCGAGCTTAGTGCATTTCATATAAAATATGATAGACCAGGAGCTAGCAGTCAGATTACGTGTTAAATTTCGAAACACTTAGACTATCACTATTTAGTCTTCCAAACAGAGAGTAGAGTAGCTATACTCTGGCAAGTTCGTTGATAACAATTCCATGATATGCGGGCGACAGGGGAAATGAAACCGTGCGTGCGGGGAAGTGACGTGCATCATCAGGTTTTTCATTCATTGCAACACGCCCCCCAGCCCGCGCGCTTCATCGGGAGTGTTACGAACGAAGCTGCCAAGCTATAGTTTCTACGTGACATTTGAAAAGTTCGTGAACACTAAGACTATCTTAAATAAATGAATTTGCAATTAAAATTTTTAATTATCATAATATTTGCTATGTAATAAATAACTTTCTAAATATTGTTAAAACACATAAACGGCCCGTTTAACCATAAGGCAACTGTTTTAGGTATTTTACCTTTTTATTATCAACTTTGAAAACACATCAACACAGTATTATTCCTGTAAGTATTACAGTAACAGTAAACATAAGTGATGAAAACAACTAATTAACTAGTCTAGTTAAATAATTTTACTCCAGAATTTATCAACAAAATCTACATTAGGTTTTAACTGGATTTTTAAGACTCATAGTAAAAGTAAATTTTATACATCAAACTCCTGTCGTATTTATCTGCTGCCTCTTTCACTACATGATACATAAAATATTAACTTTAAGCGGGATTTCCATAGCGGTAAGCATGTTAGATACAATAGCACCCTCATGAGGCTTGCACTAATTACAACGATGTTACCTTTTTTCTAACATTTCTAACTCAAAGGGCTATTCTTTTATTACTAGGCTTTATTAATGTCAGATCTTTCATTTTTGAAATTAGCTGCGTTTTACTAGAGATTTTTTTTTCACAGAAGGCGAACTATGAATATATTTTACTTTTTTATGTTTAGTATTTTAATAAACTTAAATAAAGCTTTAAGTTCTTTACGGGCTACATACATATTCATTTGACTAATTATATGATGACAATTTGATCCTATTTGATCAACAATCTTCTAAGGAGACTGAGGAGTGAGAGAGGGGTACAGAATCGACGTAAGAACATCCTTTCCGAGCCAAGCCTGAAAGAGGCTTACCTATAGCTTTCCAATCTCAAAAAAATGTAGGTCTCTTGAAAGAAACCTACATTTTTTGTTGAACTAATTCGGGACTTGAACCTTGACCTACATAATCTGTAGCCTAGTAGTTAACCACTGCACCAATGAAACAGTTAACCTTGTTAAGCTTATCATTAACATCTAAGCATTAGCGTTCGTTAGTCTCGAGAATTATTCATTGGGCGGACTTTGATTCGTACAGATTTTATTTATGTGGAGGGCATTTTTCCACAAAAGCACGCGAGGTCAGCTTAAGAGGGAGGAAACGACTTTGGCCTAATCCGCTGACTTTTATTTATTCAGTGAATTAATCTCAGCTCGCCCTGGGGTGGGGACAGTAGACCTTATTTCCTGTCGCCTTCGACACTGTTTCCATTGTAATTAGACGGCTACTCGGGCGAACCGGATTACGTTAAACCGATTCAATTTAATCAGATTGGATCGGAGTAAATTGCCATTTGTTAAATTTTTTATTAACATTCTGTTTGTTTTTTATTTTTTTACTACCTTTGTACTGTAATTTCAGCCAAGTAGATTCTTATGTGTATATTGAGATAAAAAGACTTTGTGCTGTTTTGGACTAAACTCTAATTCTTTCACATGATAGCTTTGCACATTTTAGCTTGATAAAGATCCATCCAAATTGTCCAACCTAAAAGATTGTTTTTTTTCGAAAGCGGGAAAACTTGTTAGGAGGAGCATGAAAATCCTCACTCCTTTCGGTTTCTACACGACATCGTACCGGAGCGCCAAGTCGCTTGGCGTCTTTGTCAGTAGGGTAGTAACTAGCCCTGCCGAAGCCTCCCATCAGCCAGACTTGGATCAATTAAGATAATCTCAATCGGCCCAGCCGGGTATCGAACCCAGGTCCTCCGTCTTGTAAGTCCACCGCGCATACCACTCCACCACGGAGGCCGTCAAAATTTATAATATTTAATCTTGAGATGAAATTAAACTCTTATAATAACTTTATATATTGTATCTTTTGCCGCGGAAAAACTTGGTCAAAGTGTTGCAGTGTCAAAAAGTGTTTGCGAATTATATCACCGCGGCTTGACTGGTGATGGGCTGGCTCATTTTTTCCGCAAAGGCTGGCTGTCCAACGCAGAAATGCAGCTAGTAATCTAGCCAATATAAGAAATGGGCATGATTGATCAGTTAGCTTAAATTTTTTTTGTATTATTTAGCAGAATAAAAAAACCTTACTTAACATTATTATGTTCTAAGGCCAAGTCTATACTGAATACGGAACGGTACGACATTTTTAAAAGACAATGTGAACAGGTCGTCTCGTACCACCGTTTCTCGAACAGACAAAAGTCCCGTAGAAATGTCAAGTTAAATTTATAGTCTCCATGTATAGAATCTTTTGTTGTATGTAAATGTAGTCTTACACATAAATTAATCATTTTCACACCCACTTCTTTATTTTTTTTTTCCATTTTAAAAGTTTCAAAACGAAATTCATGAGTAAAACCTTTAAGGCTATTTCATAAATTCTAAAAGTAACATAGCTAACTTATTAAAAATAATATTTATTCTTCTGTATTATAGATTATTAAACGCAAGCTTTTGGGAAAGGCTTATTATAGTGTTAATGATTATATTAATGATAATAAAGCTTGGTGTTAAACTGTAATATACGACTGTGTGCTTAGTTTTTTTAAATAAGTTTGTAAAATGGTGATAAACAAAAAAAAAACCTTGGCTGGGTTTGTTGTGGGCTCTTCTGGGACCAAGGCGCGTTTGGAACCATCGTAACTTTAGTTTTAAGTTTTCGACTATTATTACCACCATTAGATTAAATAAAATTATGACATAATCATGACCTTTCAAAAGTGCTTGTAAACTAAGCCTAATTGAAATAAATGAATTTTGACTTTGACTATAATATTCGAATAGATAAATTCGATAAATGGATGTTGTTTTCATATACGGGTATTATGCACCTAAATATGTAGTCATTCAACAATACTTATTTTTTTTATATACTGATTGTTTGGATGCTTTTATATACATAATCAAATATTTAATTTATATTAATTTTGTTCATATTATGTAAATACTGTAAATATTTTACTTTTTTGTGTAACAGAGTTGTATTTATACATCTGTATCTCCGTCTACTAGGAGTAGTTGAAATGAGTGTTCCAAGAATCGTACAGTGAAGCGAACACATTACCCCGTTGATATATTTATTATCACAACGGTGGAAGACAGAAGAATCGAATGCTATCCCTAAAAACAGAACTTTTATTGCAGTTAATTTATTTATTCTCTCCCTTTGATCGTGTGTGGCCCCACTTTTATAACGTTAGCCGGAATTGCTATAAGATTTTTGCTTGATGAAACTTTTATTTGAAAGCGTTAAATAAAATTTTATGAAAACGAAGCTACTGTTTTTATCATTTATTTTTGTCTCATTGATTATTTAAAAATTCCATCGTTGCTATTTTTACTGCGCTGTCTTATTTATATTTTATTGAAAACGTGTATTTATGAATAAATTATTAAAATTGCAAAAGAATTACCGGAGGTGTATTTTTTTGCACTTTAAATATCTTTCTTTTTTATTCGATGAATCTTATTATACACACTTACAAAATGTATCGTTAGGCTTTATTATAGGTAGTATAGATTATATCGTGTGAGTACAATGAAAAATGAATCAAGAATTTCAAAGACAAGACAAAATAAAGAGACAGACGTCAACACAAATAAAACATCAAACACGATAGGATCGAAACTCATCAAAGACGGGCTCATATCTACTTTAATTTCTGCAACTGCAATTTCTTACATAATAATTATTATTGAAATATCTAAAAAAAAAAATCCGAGCACCTGCACCTAAAATTATATAAGTCAGAATTTAACAAATTACAAAACAGATGCCCGAGACATTTAATTCAAAATTCAAAATTTATTTATTTCAATTAGGCTTACCTACTTTACAAGCACTTTTGAAATGTCAGGATTATGTCATAATATAATTTAATCTAACAGTGGTAATAATAGTCGAAAACTTAAAATTAAAGTTAAGACGGTTCCAATCGCGCCTTGGTCCGAGAAGAGCCCACAACAAACTCAGCTTTGTGTTTATAATACTAAGTAGGGTGATTCCAAATGTGGCATTCGTTGTCCGTATTATGGTTTCCTTGAAGTCTTATCGGTCATTTGCATTATGTGTGCCACCTCAATTAAATAGTCGAAGTACAAAGGTGCCCGCACTTAGTGGAATTGTTTTGTACTTTACCGAACTAAAGGAAGCAATAGTACAAACGTTCAAATGGATTTATACACACGCGACTAGATCCTATATTCGGTCAGATTTCGACAATAATCTAGTATAGTACATGTTTTTCATCATTCATAGACTGAAAATAAAAACCTTTTAACCAAATTTCTTGATCATAATTTACATCTGCCTCCGATTCCGGAGGGTGTGGATTCGAATCAGGTCCGGGGTCATGCACCTTCTACTTTTCAGTCGAGTGCATTTTTAGAAAATTAAATATCATGTGTCTCAAACGGTGAAGGAAAAACATCGTGAGGAAACCTATAACCTATACCTAACTGTATCGTGAGGCATACCAGAGACTTTTCTTAATTCTCTGCTTATGTGAAGTCTGCCAATCCGCATTAGGCCAACGTGGTGGACTATTGGCTTAACCCCTCTCATTTTAAGAGGAGACTCGAGCTTAGCAGTGAGCCGAATATGGTTGATAATGATGATGATGATGAAGTAGGTATATTCCGGAATCCGTAGAACATTTTTTACAGCTGATTACTATCAAGTTAATTTTTCGTGAGAAGGTTAATTTCTATGAGACGATCAACTTTTTTATTTACGATAATTCTAGATTCTGGTAGCTGTTACCAGGAAATACAAAATTCTGAGCGTCAACTAGATAATGTACCACACAATTTGTAGGACATTGTGGGTGTTAAGTTGTTTAACTATTATTTAATAACAAAAAAACAGCTGGTAGTATCAACTTTTAATAACCTGGTTATTGATACAAGTTGGGAGGAGGGTAGTTTACCAAAAGTTGTTACTAACCAGATGTTTTTCTCTGTTGCTTAATTAATAGTTATAGAACTTAAAGTTACCTCTTTGGTCGCCATGTTGCGGAGTAGAAGATCGTTCCATTTTTAACTTACATGATATGATTTTACATAGTAATTTATTTGGCCGCTAAACACGACAGATATGGATTTTCATACAACTATTGCCGTCCTCTGCTCGACCAGTACAGCAAGTTCGTTTTATCTCTATAGTTTTTAAAATATTGCTTAAATGAGAATGTCAGATCCTGACCCAGTCCTAACTCAGAATTTTGCGGAAAATGTTAATGTACTAAAAATATCCAATTTTTAAATAATTGATTTTTAATAAACCATTTTTACTGTTAAACGCCGGAATAAAAATCTACCAAAAAAAGTAATTAAATCCATTACGTTATTTCCTCGTAACAGAGATTGTTTACTTATTTTTTAAAAACCTTATTTCGACCTTGGGTTCGAGCCCTTTTTATTTCATTTTAATCTTAGAATCCATAGCTTCGAAGTCTGATCTAAATGTAAAAATAAACTGTCATAACACTGTCAAACTGTCAAAACACGTAATAGACACCTCACAGTAATATGTAAATAATATAATCACGCTTGTTTTAATGTAATGCAATACACTAAAACAAGTAAATACGTGTGTATTTACGAGTGCCAAGTGCCTGTGTATTTACAAAAAAGCCAATCACGATGCTTTATATCTGAGAAATAGTCTTAATAAACTGCACATACTTAACCTTAAAATAAAACTTCAACTTAGATTTTTTTTATAACCCTAGTTATAAAGGGTTAAAAGGTAATATTTGTTTAACCATTTGACTCCTAAATGGACGACCCGTCGCCCATCGTATCCGTTACGTGACACGTAAAAAAATATAAAGTAAACTAAGGGCAATAGGCGAGCACAGTATCATGCTCCGCGCGATAGAGGAATATAAAGATTTTTTAAATGGCTCACAACGGTGGAATAAAACCGCATTCCCTGACTGTCGGCTTCTTCAACGCAGACGGGCTTTTCGATAAAATACTCGCGGGCAGCGAATGGTTAATAGTACAAAAAATAAAATGATATATAATATGTTGTTGCAAATATTTTTTTTAATGGGTTAAACTTCTATACATTATCTGGCATTGTCCTTTCCAAGCATGTTTGAGAAAAACGTATTTATGTGCTGACATGTGCGCTGACCTTAATAAGAATTTGTGCTGGAGCCGAATAACAGGAAATGTTTAGCTTTGTTCTAATATCTTGCGGCGTATAAAAGGGAATATAAAAACAAATGACGGTCCACCATTACCGTGAGGCGGTAAGGAAGCGGCACGATATTTATCGGGCCTCAGCTACCGTTGATGGTTTTAAATTGATATTACTAAAAGGTATTGCATTATGATATTTCCTTTCTTTTATTACTGTTGCGGTGGATTATTCCGGAGAAGAATTAACATTAAAAATATTATTATATTTTTTTTTATTCTTTACAAGTTAGCCCTTGACTACAATCTCATCTGATGGTAAGTGATGATGCAATCTAAGATGGAATCGGGCTAACTTGTTAGGAGGAGGATCAAATCCACACCTCTTTCGATTTCTGCACGACGTCGTACCGGAACGCTAAATCGCTTGGCGGTACGTCTTTGTCGGTAGGGTGGTAACTAGCCACGGCTAAAGCCTCCAATGATGTTAACATTTACTACAAAGGTTGTAGAGTGACATGAGATTGGGGTAATATTCTTATTTCTATCAATATCTAAGCAAAACTAGGAGGTTTAGAGGTTTTGAGTAGCTTTTGTGATAATGATCTTCCTTGAAAGTAGATGAAAATGAAATAAGTACCATGATTTTTCTAAAGCGTACTAGCATCATGCGTTTTTCGTCATTCGACTATGAAAAGTTAGATAATATTGCAACAAGTAGATTGAACCTAGAACTTTCTAAGTTCAATATTTACCTTGGGCTGCTACGATAAGTAACATAGTACGGTAGGTAATATAGTTTCTCTCGCATTTTATTATTTTTATTTCCAGACTTCAGGGCTGAGCTTGTTATTCTTAAACAAACTTGTTAGTCCTAAAACCTTGTGTTGTCAAATCATTTCTAGGTAAACGTGGGCGAAGGCCCGAGGGTAGACGAATAAATCTGTCTTATAAGGGGACCGGCTACTTCATGGCTGGAAGCCTTAGTAAATAACAATAATACAGCTTCGCTAACGTAATAGCTATTTGGTTCCTGTCAGTTTTCTTACTTAGAATTTGTGACCGATACCAGATACCATCAGCTTACAGTTTCCAATCAATCTTTATTTATTATAAGCTATTATTTTAGCTAGCAATATATTTGTTATCTTGGTATTAATAGTAATTTTGACGGTCTCCGCGGCGCAGTGGTATGCCCAAAGACGGACGGTAGTGTAGAAATCGAAAGAGGATTTTCATCCTCCTCCTAACAGTTGAGTTATCACTTACCATCAGGGAGATTGTCAAGGCCTAACATCGTTATATCATCATGTCAGCCTATGGACGTCCACTACATGACGTAGGCCTTTTGTAGCAGCCAGTCCACGTGGGGGGGGGGGGGGGGGAATTCGGGGGCGCCCGCTAGTCTATTATAAAGTTTGTATGGATGTAAGAATGTTTCTTACCATATCACGCAAAAACTATATACTTGTAAATGGATTTAGCTGAAATTTGGAATGGATGTAGATATATTGATTATATAGATATAAACTATATAGACTACTTTTAAAATCCATGGTTCCATGGTTTCGAAGTTCACAAATGTCCTCTACAGTAATAAATGAAGCAGGGTTTGGATATAAAACGAAGTTCTCGTAAACAGAGAAAAAAGTCCAAAAGCACTAACAATCACGGGCTGTCATTTGCTAGTAATGAAATTTTAAGCTTCAATTTCTGCCGAAGAGATGGATCATAAAATTATTGTTTTTACTATCTTTAATAATATACTTACAACTACTACCTACAATGCAATTTGCAATATAAGGCCAGTGCTAAGTTTGTCTGTATCAATTCGATTGATGGATGAAAGATGGATTGACTTTTTTTTTAAATTTTATTATGAACCATAACACATCTTAAACAACATTATATACTATTTGTAAAATTTAAGGGGTTTATTATGTTACTAGCGGACGCCCGCGACTTCGTCTGCGTGAAACCCTACTACTACGCCTACCCCTACTCTACCCCTATCTTACCCCTACCTTACCCCTACCCTACCCCTACCCTACCCCTATGGTAGGGCCCATGCGACAGCGACGGAAGCTTAAAAATGGAGTAACTTCTCCCGTTTTCTCAACATTCCCTTTCACTGCTCTGCTCCTATTGACGGTAGCATAATAAAAAGTATACTTTAACCTGCCCAGGAGTATGGAAAATAATTGTACCAAGTTTTGTTAAAATCCGTCCAGTAGTTTTTGTTTCTATAACGAACATACCACGCGACGGAAGCTTAAAAAATTGAGTAACTTCTCCCGTTTTCCCAACATTTCTCTTCACTGCTCTGCTCCTATTGATCGTAGCGTGATGAAAAGTATACTATAACCTGCCCAGGAGTATGAAGAATAATTGTACCAAGTTTCGTTAAAATCCGTCGAGTAGTTTTTGTTTCTATAAAGAACATACAGACAGACAGACAAAAATTTTACTGATTGCATTTTTGGCATCAGTATCGACCACTAATCACCCCCTGATAGTTATTTTGGAAATATATTTCATGTACAGAATTGACCTCTCTACAGATTTATTATAAGTATAGATAAAACTTTGTATCTATGGAAATAAATAAATAATAAATGTTTCTCAATTTTAAATTATATTCATTTTGTTCATATATTTATAGTAGTAGTTAAGTGACCTAATTTGTATTATTAAAAACAGTTTACTCAATAATTCAATGTTATATTTACTAATACATTTTTCTATTTATTTCTAACTAGCTGACACCGCGCGGTTTCACCCGCGTAGTTCCCGTTCCCGTAAGAATACGGGGATAATATATAACCTTTAGCCTTCCTCGATAAATGGGCTATCTAACACTGCAAGAATTTTTAAAATCGGACCAGTAGTTCCTGAGATTTGCGTTCAATCAAACAAAAAAACAAACTCTTCAGCTTTATAATATTAGTATAGATTACTTAACAAACAACAAATTTAAAAATAAAGTATTTAGAATGAAGTAAAATGATCTCTATTTAAATTAATACAATTCTATTGAATTGATTATATTTTATTTATTAGAAGGTCATTGGTAATTTAGAATTTTAGGACGATTTTTAACTTGTACAATGAAGTACCTACATAACATCAAAAAGTAAATCTATAAAATATGATAAACATCAAAATTACTTTAATTACGAGAAATAAATAGTATTCTAGGTGCGTGCGAAGCCGCTGGCAAGAATCAGTTGTAAATATTTTAAAATTGCACAATTTCATATTTTCCGAAGCGGTGGGCATAATTTTTCTCGCTCGCTAGGCCCATTATAGGTGATTCACGTTTATGCATCATAATAAAAACACTATAAAATCGCTTTTATTGGCCATCATCCACGCACGAGTGGTGCACTAAATTAAATTATTCACTGTTTATTAAATTTTAGTTGGCTACAAAAGCGTATTTTGAAACTGTTACTGACTTAAATGGAATATTCATCTCCGCCAAATGACCCACTTGTGATTGAAAGTAAATTGTTGCTCGCAAAAATAATTATTATGGCACACCATTGTGCCAATAAGTGCATTATTCTGTTTGCTGTTTATGGGTGTGTTCTGCGACAGTCCTCTGTGCAGAGCCTGCATGGAGGAGGACGAGACACCGCTACACGTTATGCTCAGTTGCAGAGGCGTAACGGAACAACGAGCAACCTACATTGGCTCCTCAGCGACACTCCATGAGGCTATCGGCGACCTGGGCGGCCTGCTAAGCTTCTGGAGCGAGCTCGGCTGGATGGAATAAATCCAGCGGGAACCTACACCAAGGGACCCACGCACAACGGCCAAACACTTGGCTAAGTGCGGAAACGGCCCAGAAGAAAGAAGAAGAAGAAGAAGGGTGTGTTCTGGCAAATGAATGCGAGAGATAGTAGATTGAATTGACAACCTTTTTTGCAATCTACTTGATAGATAGATTGACCGAAGCAACTATCGGAACAATAATAATTGATTCAACATTCCACATGGCGGTAATGTCGTGAGCGAGGTCCAAGTATTTTGATACTTTTTCCTTTTCGGCTCGAAATTATGTGGAACAGTAATATCAACAATTATTGCACGGTCCACTGACCGATCGACTAGCACTATACTCGTATCAGGTCCATTGACAACAATAGACCTGTCAGTGATTATCGTCACATAACACACAATTTTTAACATATTATTATGAACGTATTGATTTTGCAACAACAAATATAGTAGTAAAAAATGCTGTTTTTTACATATCCCGAGGGGACCGTTTTTCAGAGATAAGCCTAGATTGTGTTAATCAAGTGCATAATCTTTATCCGTTCCAAATTTCAGCCAAATCGGTTTAGCAATTGCGGCTTGAAAGAGTACAAACATACATATAATATTAGCGAGATTGTGGTGGGGATCTACCGGTTTAAATTTCGAACTTCTTAAGTTTTAGCCTTTCGTCACTGACATATTATATGTCAATAATTTTATTTAACTAGACCGAGAGCATTTTTTCAACCTCAGAACACAGAAAACCTAGGTAAGGTGTGATTGCGCATAGGAATGATGCCGTTGAAATAACTCTTTTTTGGTGTAACAAGCGATTTGTCACTGTGTCTTCCTTGTTGTGTAACGTTTTTTAAAGATACAATTTTTGGACACAATGCGTTATTTATAATGACGGCTGAAAGAGTATAAACATACATACCTTTTTAATATTAGCGAGATTGTGGTGGGAATCTACCGATTTAAATTTCGAACTTCTTAAATTTGAGCCTTTCGTGACTGGAGCTCGCTTCATTTAACTCTCATTGATTCCCGCGCTTCGTTACGAATGCAAAAACTTCTATTAGTCATTCCTTGAGGAGCTTTGATATGCAAATTGCGGAATGGACTCCGAACTGAAACAATAGATTCCGCTCTTACATAAATCATGAAAGAAATTTCCCATTTTGAAAATATAAAATATGACAACTCTTGCGGCGGGCGCCATGTTAAATTATGATTTTATTTTTCATTTTGAATTTTTGCAATTTAAATTCATACTTTTGACTTTTTTGAATGAATAAATGAACGTAAAGCTCATGATTTTTTTTTTTATTTTGTTATAAGACAATAATTTTATTTAACTAGACCGAGAGCATTTTTTGATGTAATTTTACGAACAAGCGATTTATCAACGCGGAATTTGTCTGACGTGTCGTGTCGTGACGTATCAGAACAGAATCGGTATCATACATTTTGTATGCGAAACATCAGAAGCCATCACATGTCACAACACGTAGGTACGTGAAACGTTGCCCTACAAAATGTATGATACTGATTCTGTTCTCATGTGTTTCGACACGACACGTCAGACAAATATAATTCCGCCTTCACAGGGTCTGCCGTGTTGTTTGACGCGCTTTAAAGGTACAATTCTTGGACTAAATGCGTGCTTTATAATGATGGCTGAACGTGGCTTCTGGTGTTTTCTGTACCTATTCTGAGTTTTCAACATCTTCTGATAAGTGTCAGATACGTATTCACTTTGATTTTTTCATTTGATATAAAGTAGGAAAGGAACAGTGAGAGCCGTGATAGCCTAGTGGATATGATCTCTGCCTCCGATTCCGGTGGGTGTGGGTTCGATTCCGGTCCGGGGCATGCACCTCCAACTTTTCAGTTGTGTGCATTTTAAGAAATTAAATATCACGTGTCTCAATCGTTGAAGGAAAACATCGTGAGGAAACCTACATACCAGAGAATTATCTTAATTCTCTGCGTGTGTGAAGTCTGCCAATCCGCATTGGGCCAGCGTGGTGGACTATTGGCCTAACCCCTCTCATTCTGAGAGGAGACTTGAGCTCAGCAGTGCACCGAATATGGGTTGATGACGACGACGATGACGAGGAAAGGCACAAAACTTACATTCAGACTATTTAACAGTTTCAGAGGGTGTTGAAACCGATCCGTAACGTAGAAATGCATGAAACATTTATGCAGTACGTTCATGCCAAAATAGTATCCGATGACAGTCCAATTAGAACGAGGATTAAGTTCAAGTAAATGCCACACAATAGAGTACCAGCATTCAGGAGTGTTTTAGCTTTATTATGCTCTTGATATAGAGTTTCCCGTAACTACGTACTAATTAGAAGCTTACGCGAATCTTTACATACGCTAGTTCGTATTCGATTGCCAATAATGTTAAATGTTTACTTAATCCCATTGAATTTGTTAAATTTGAATTGAAAATACCTGGTCGGTAAATAAAAGCCGTGATAGCCCAGTAGATCATGATCTCTGCCACCGATTCCGGAGAGTGTAGATTCGACTCCGGTCCGGGGCATACACCTCCAACTTTTCAGTTGTGTACATTTTAGGAAATTAAATATCACGTGTCTCAAACGGTAGAACGGAAAAACATCGTGAGGAAACCTGCATATCTGAGAAATTCCTTAATTCTCTGAGTGTGTGAAGTCTGCCAATCCGCATTGCCTAACCTCTCTCATTCTGAGAGGAGACTCGTGCAGTGAGCCGAATATGGGTTGATAATAATGTAATAAAATTCAAGACCAATGCTTAATACCAAATAGTATGAAATAAATACTGATGACATTTCAGTTTCTGAAGTACAAAGTTACTTGTTTTTTGTATAGGTACTAATATTCCTTAATTTTAAATTTCAATAAAAATATCTCTGTTTATATCATGTTTTGCTATTTTGCTCAAAAACGGCTTACCTAAGATTTACACCTAAAATAGGTTACAATTTGCTACCAAAGTCCGTGTTTTGATTTTGAATACGTTACACTTGTAACATATTACTTACTTACAATGATATTAAATACTGTTAGATGTGTTACTAGCGCATGAAAAATGAGGCGCTCAAAAGAGGACTTGTCAACTCAATGTTAGTTGAGGTCAACAATGAACAAAATTGTGGTGCGCTCAATGTTGTAGCCTATTATTCAGATCATTTTCAGCGGTGATTTTGTAGGGTCCGTAACCGATCCATAGTATAAAATTATCATTGCTTACTTATATTGCCTGAGTATTAAATAAACTGCGATCAATGATTAAAATGTAGGCAATTATTGTTCAAGATCGTAGATCGTAACTTATAACTTTAATGTGGATTGGTAGCAATACTAAAGTTGTAAGTTAAGCTATTTCCTAAATTATCTAACTTTATTTCGCACAATTAATATCGTAATCAATTCATAAATTAAAACTGACAAATAAATATTAAGGAAGTCCCCATAACTCTAGCTGACACAGAGAAAGGGCCCTAACAATATACCCACACGGCAATTTATCTTAATTCAATTTCTAATACAACCATTACTTAATGTTTAGGAAGTGCATTGCGTTTAATACTTAACAACTAAATACGTGCGCACACTTCAAACTAAATAGTAGTTTTTTTGCAATTGTTATTTAGGTACTCTAAACAAATATGCCTTTATTCTCATGGACTTAATTCAGGCAATGGCCTGAATTATTGAATTATTTAAGAGTTTTTTACAGTAACTATATATCTAAATACATACTTTTTGATCCGTTAAAGTGACAATGGGTCACATAATTTGAAGAACTGACGGACGTCCTCCAGTTTCTGAAATGGCGTTTCCGCTCAGGAAACCTCAGTGTTGGTCGAACACATCGGTTAGTGGACATGAAGAGGATAACAAAGAGCTGCCCCTGTAGCCAAGACTGCACAATCGCAAACGCTTCGAAAACTAGAAAAATGTATGTGAATGACATTTGCTCACGTGATCAAGATCTGTTATTCGCATACATTTTTCTAGTTTTCGAAGCATTTGCGATCATAGGAAGGGAATCGACGTACCACTTGGCTACAGGGGCTGGGATGTTATTCCGCTATTTCATACTCGTCGAAGTATTCGCCTGTAATAAGTTTTATTACAATTTGAACTTTATTTCTATGTGATGGCAATAATAGAATGTCAGTAAGAACGTAGCTGCCATGGAAATGTGCGATGTCACATCGCTGTAATATTACAGAATGCAGGGGCTGTTGGTTGCTGGCGGCTCAAAACCGTTGAGTTTGGCCTTACAGGATGCATATGACATGAAATATATTTATTTGTCTTCATACAGTTAAATATATAAGATGGTCATACAAATAATAAAGTGACGGTGTATTACCATATAACGCCAAAATTTTTCAAATTATGTAATTGTTTGAGTATAACTTATTACATACCCAAAATGATACAATTTGTTTTAGTTAAGAAATACAATTAAAATAAACATAAAATTTTACAAATTCAAATTTAATCTACGTCAGTAAACTAAATAAGTAGTCTGTTATTATTAAAAATTAAAAGAAATATATCCAACATATTGTCATGTATAAAAACACGAATATAAAATATAAAAAATAGAAGGTTTAATTAATTATGAAACACGGCTAAAACTCACGTGATATAAACTTGGAATGTTTGGATCGTGCCGCGTTGCAAGAAACAGCTCATGACTAATAGCCCCGTATGGGTTCGAAATTAGTCGGGCATACTTCGGCGTTGTATCACGTGAGTTTTAGCCGTGTTTCATAATCAATTAATATGAATAATATTTACGATACTTTAAATTCTAAAATAGAAGGTATATTTTATTTGATTTATTTAATTTTTAATTTATCGATTAATTAAAAAAATCACGACAGTCTTGTCTGATATGTGCGCATCCTCGGAGTTCGTAAGAGTTGAGTGGTATTCCACCTGCATTATTTATCGCGTTACATTATTAACTGCATATCGGGCTGAGATGGCTATCGTGTGCACTACACGAGAGAGTTGCACGCGCTTTCCAGTAGATACGTATCGTACTACGGCTTGTTGCCGTTTTACGACACGCTACGACATTTTTACGTCCGTTTATTGGTCCACTATACTGTAGCTAACCGGAGATTAATCTGTTAATCATCAGTTAATGTTGATAAATTGCGTTTAGTGAGAAAGGCGTGATAGCCCAGTGGATATGTTGTGGGCTCTTCTCGGACCAAGGCGCGTTTGGAACCCTCGTAACTTTAGTTTTAAGTTTTCGACTATTATTACCACCATTAAATTAAATTATGACATAATCTAGACCTTTCAAAAGTGCTTACTAAACTAAGCCTAATTGAAATAAATGATTTTTTTTTATGACCACTGCCTTCGATTCGGAGCAAGAATCAGGCAACAGGAAGGCTTCAGGCACTGAGGAATTTCGGACGAAAAGATGTCGCGAAGTTTTACGAATGCAGCCCAGTCGACTTGGATTCGGCTGTTCACTTCTTTCTCAAAATTGGATCTACCTATCTGGATCATAATTATGTCCTAGGTATATATGCATTTTGATTGTGTAAATGCCGTAGGCTCCTTTTGGGACCTCAGCGGCGTCACCCGGGGGTTTGGGCGAGCGCAGAAACATCGCCTGATCGCAAAAGCAGAAGCAGAGTAGATGGGCGGAATGACTCTCTAAGGGCGTCTCCTCTGAGTGCAGCGTTCTCAACTATAACAGGGTGGAGAAATACGCACATGAGCACATGAGTATAGTTAGGATCTTACGGTGCTGGAATGGAGACCCCATATCGGAAAGCGCAGTGTTGGTCGATCCCCTACTAGGTGGATCGCGAACATGAAGCGGGAGCTTGTAGGGAGCCGCTGGATTTTTTTTTTTATTATTTTTTACAAGTTAGCCCCTGACTACAATTTCATCTGAAGGTAAGTGATGATGCAGTCTAAGATGGAAGCGGGCTAACTTGTTAGGAGGAAGATAAAAATCCACACCCCTTTCGGTTTCTACACGGCATCGTACCGGAGCGCTAAATCGCTTGGCGGTACGTCTTTGCCGGTAGGGTGGTAACTAGCCACGGCCTCCCACAAGCCAGACCTGCTGGCTGCTCGAGACCGTTGTGTTTTGAAGTACACGAAAGTGGGCTATGCCCATCGGCTATTAATGATGATGATTATGATGAGTCAGTCAGTAAGTTATTTTTTTTATTCAATACTTAAAATAATTTGCAGTGTTTCCCGACTAAAACAACGTTAACAATAAATCAATGGAAACAATCGCATAAAACTTCGCACAGTCATAACTCTTTTGCCGCTGCAATTATATATAAAAATATTGATTTCATCTTTTCGCAAAATGCATTTACTTCATAACCATTTTCATAGGATATTTTCTAAGTTCAATGTACACCATTACTGGTTGTTGATCCAACGTAGATAATGTTTTTGTTGTTAGCAGGTTTGCGCTTGACCACTATCGCCAACGATGGCACTCAGAGATTGAACGTGTTTTATAGAATTCAAAACTCGTCTGCTAATGGAACTAAAGTATAGATACCTATTATATGTATGTATGCTAGGCTGAGGCATTCACTAACTGGTATCTATCAGAGAATAAAGTAAACCAAGTAAGAAGTTATACAAAGTCAACCATTTGACTTTACATAATATTATTGTTCCGTGGTGCAGTGGTATGCGCGGTGGATTTACAAGACGGGAGTTCCTGGATTCTATCCCTACCGACAAGACGTACCGTTCCGGTACGATGTCGTGTAGAAACCGAAAGGGGTGTGGATTTTCATCCTCCTCCTAACAAGTTAGCCTGCATCCATCTTAGATTGAATCATCACTTACCATCAGGTGAGATTGTAGTCAAGGGCTAACTTGCAAAGAATAAAATAAAAAAACTACATGGTTACTTTTCAATAAATTTGAAGAAATATTATTTCCAAACAACAAACAAGATCTGTAATTACTTGTCAATTTAATAAACTTGAAAATATACCTTAATAATTTTCACGAGAAAAAAATTGAATCCCAATGATAACAAAAAAATGAATATAAACTGGTTTAAGATATCCCGTAATGTAGTCACGTAATCCTTCTTCAGTCATCTTTTATTGCGATTGAATTTTCAATCGGACTGTGATTGATTGAAACGGGCCCCGGGACCGGATTGATTTTTAAGTAGATCCAAAAGAAAAACCTTTAATAAATTGAGCAAAATTCGATACAGAAAAAACAAGCGGACGAAATCCTACTTATAGGGATTTTGTCAGAAATAAGAGTACGATTAAGGCACTCCTTTGAACCGATTCGCCGTTCTTTATTTTAATTTTATTGAGCAAAAGTATTTGTGATTTTCCTTTTGACGTAAAATATGAACGAAATATAATTTTGGCCGCTTTTTATTGATACTGAAGATAAATTTTGTAGCAATATTTATGGTTAAACCTTTTACTGGTTCTGTTTATTTAATTTTTATTTTATCGTTACTAGATTGAATGTATTCAAGGTTGATCATATATTTTTCTTTTAGAAAATATTATGTACCGTATCTTTTTATTACGACCAATGTTCCCATTCTTCTCCAATTAGTCGGAAAAGACTGTGTTAGCGGGCAGGGATAGAATCCACGTCCTCTCGGCATGAGTTTGGCCACTTTACCTTTGAGATGTTGAACTACTACATCCATCATTATCAGCCCATATTCGGCTCACTGCTGAGCTCGAGTCTGAGAGGGGTTAGGCCAATAGTCCACCACGATGGCCCAATGCGGATTGGTAGACTTCACACACGCAGAGAATTAAGAAAATTCTCTGGTATGAAGGTTTTCTCGAGATGTTTTTCCTTCACCGTTTGACATACGTGATATTTAATTTCTCAAAATGCACACAACTGAAAAGTTAGAGGTGCATGCCCCGGACCACAGATTTGAACCCACACCCTTTGGAATCGGAGGCAGAGGTCATATCCACTGGGCTTTCACGGCTCACTACATACTCGTACTAAAATTATAAATGCGAAAGTAAATCTGTCTGTTACCTATTAACGGCTAAATTACTGAACCGATTTGGATCAAATTTGGTACAGGTATAGACTAGACCTTGGAGCAGAACATAGGTTACTTTTTAATCCGGATAAATCCATAGTTCTCGCGAGACTTGTGAAAAACTGAATTTTATGCGGACGAAGTCGCAGGCGTATGCTAGTAATTATTAGTTAAATGAAGCTCAAGCTTTCATTAAGTAGGGACTTCATCTTAACTTCTCGCGAAAGAAGCTTCTTTCTTTCTTCTTTCGCGAGCTTTCACTAGTTTAAAATTAAACTTACAAAGTTGCGTTAGGCTTTTGGGTGACTTCAGGAGCACTTCGAATAGTTTGCGCTTAATACCCTTAAAACAAAAATATACCTAATACAAAAATATTACTGTGTTATTCCTTTTTTTTTACAAGTTAGCCACTGACAACAATCTCACCTGATAGTAAGTGTTAATGCAATCTAAGATGGAAGCAAGCGGGCTAACTTGTCAGGAGGAGGATGAAAATCAACACCCCTTATCCAAAAAGCGGTTTAACGGTATGTTTTAAAAAGATTTCACGTTTCACGGCCAAACCATCTGTCGGATTTAAATTAAGGCGCATTTTCTCTAAGACGCCATTAACTACTCTGTGCTACATTTCTCAAATAGCCATTACTCATCGTCATCATCATTTGCTTTTTTTATCAGCCCGCTACAAAGCCAGGCCGCCCTCCATATAGGAGAGGGGATATGGAGCTTAGACCCACCTCGCTTGTCAAATGCAGGTTGGCGAGCTTGGGGTGATAATATTACATTCATTAACGACTAATATCATTATTATTTAAATACCAGATGATGAGGGACCGAAAGTTTAACATGCTCATTGAGGTACGGAGTAAAGTAAAAAGTAAGTAAGTTTTTTTTTAATCTTATTTAATTTTAAGCTAGCTAGCTAATTTTAAGAACTTCAGCTGAAAATTTCTTATAAAAAAGGATAGCTCAGTATCTCATAGCCCGACCCAGGATTCGAACACAGGACCTTGTGTTCTAAAACCACGTAAGCTAACCATTAGGCCAACGAGGTTAAATTTTACTCGGCTATATATTTACTCTGTATTTTACAAATTTGGTAAATAACTGGCACTATTACATTCTCACATTACGATTTTAGTGCAAGGATATTATCTGATCGTAAATTGATAAACGACAAAACTGTAGCTTTATTGCTTCCCGTTCCAGATCATTTAACCCACACGTGCCTGTCTGGATAGGGTTGTCCAAATGTTTGCTATAATCTTATTTATGGACTGTATTATTTTTGGGGAGAGTACCAGTTACGTTGTTTTTGTAAATTATATGGTAGTTTATGACTTATTGTCGCGGTTTCTTGGGTTATTTACTGATGGTAGATTGACAATTTGTAGACTGTCCCACCGATCCAAGACAGTTGCTCTTTTAAATCACAATTTTATTTCTTCCTATTGCACGAATCATACGTCTTTTGTTTTAATGAAATAAGTGATTACATTATTGGTAATTATAAGAATACTACGGTGAAGGAAAAACATCGTGAGGAAACCTGCCTACCTGAAAATTTTCTTAATTCTCTGCGTGTGTGAAGTCTGCCAATCCGCATTGGGCCAACGTGGTGGACTATTGGCCTAATCCCTCTCATTCTGAGAGGAGACTCGAGCTCAGCAGGGAGGGAGGGGAGGGAGGAATATGGGTTGATAATGATGATGATGAAAAGAATACTGGTATTTTATTTATAACTAGCCGACTCTTCGCGGTTTCACCCGAGTAGTTCCCGTTTTCATGACAATACGGGGATAAAATATAGCCTATGACACTCACAAATAACGTGGCTTTATAGTGGTAAAAGAATTTTCAAAATCAGTAGATTCAGAAATTACCCCCTACAATACGAAAAACTCTACCTGTATAAAATATTAAGTATAGATGATATTTGTAGAAATTGAAAAATATTTGTTTCGGTTAAAAAATCACACTTTATTTAAAATGAATCGAAATAAGTTTCAGCGTAAATATTTGTTTACAACGCTCTGCTTTGTTTGACTTCAGCCGACGTTAGCTTTAGTCCGATATTGTTTATTAATGAAGTGGTATAGTTGAAATTATTGCCGGTCCATCGGTTATTTCGTTTAGTTTGCCTCGGTTAGTTCACAACACTGGGGGCTGTGTATTTTGCCTATAGTATGAATAAATAATTTGTAGTCCCTTGTTAAATATTAAAATGTAGAGGAGTTAGTTAGGCGGTGCAAACGGGCGTTAGCTAGCGCTTGACGGCTCTCGGAGATGATAAATTTCGTTACAGATTAAATTTATAGTTGTAGCGTTCTATGGAGTATGGAGTTTGTGTGTGAAAATGTAAATACATAACGGAAGTGTTGGATAATACTAAAGTGTATATAGCATGGGTACGGTGACAGTCGCCTGTATGTCGTTCATAATACGTACTACGTGAATCGCGGCAAACTTTCAAGAGAGGAACGAACTGTCACCCGCACCATCCTACATGAAACGAACTGTAAATGTTACAGTTATAAAAATAAGCTTCATTATTACCGTGGAGCCATGTTACCCATGGTAAAGGGATCGGACCAATATTGAGATATTGTGGGATCGATTCACACCCGCTGGACTATTGTCGTATCCACTCATAACAGTATATTTAATAAATAATTGAAGGGAAAAGAGAATTTTAGTCTTATTTAAATATAGAAATATATTCCCCTAAAAAAATGGTTAAGATACCGTTAGATAAGTTTGTAATTTTAAAAGTTTGAGCTCTAAGTGAAGTTCGGACGGGACGAAGTCTAAATAATAAATACGCAATTTCCTCGACTGTTTCTGATATCTCGAAGTATACGAATACGTTTTTTACGTACAACGGCCAAACCTTAGTGGCCAAGTGCGGATAAGGCCCAGGAAGAAAAGAAGAAAGAAAAAGAAGATGTAAGTATACCAAAATACTTGCGGATTTTTCGCGGTTACACCTTGTTAGTTACTGTTCCCGTGGAAAAAATATTATAAAATATAGCATTTGTTACTCATTATTATTGTAGCTTTTTATTGTTGAAAGAATTTTAAAAATCGGTTGAGATTTTTAGCCGTAAAAGCGAAACAAGCAAACAAACAAACATACTTTCGCATTTATAATACAGTCATGTATGTTTTAATACGTCCTAAGATAAAAACGTTCGTCTATATTTACAAGCAACACTTTATAGTACAGTTTTGCTACTGATTACGGATTCCTTGGCGACCGCATCGCGCCAGGTTGCCGTTAAAGTAAACTCAAGGAACGTGAAAGCTTTCTTTGTATTAAACTTGTAATGAATTCGCGTATAAAAGGGAGTTCTTCTTGAAAAGTACATATACTTTTTAAATTATTTTTAGCCGTATATACCAAAGAGGTAAAATTTGTGGTATTGTTGGAGGAAATAGGTAATAATCTCTGGATCTACTAAACCTAATTTAAAAATTCTTTTACCACTAGAAAGCCACGCTATATATTTTATCCCCGTATTCTCATGGGAACGGGAACTATGCAAGTAAAATCGCGAGGCGTCGGCTTGTTAAATATAACTGAATAACAAGAACTCACTGTTTACCTCACAACTTAATAGGATCACTACTGAGGATATTTTGCAAAAAATAAAAATTCAATAATTCATTCATCAAACTCGGGACTTCATGAACAGAGTTTCCACTAAACCAACATGGCTTTAAATAAAAGTAAACTAATACAGTTCTCAAAGTCTATGGCATTATTCTTATATACATATATTGAACCAGAATCTTATCTTTAGTGGAAAGCCCTCTCCTATCCTAAAACACTGTACCTATCCTGTTCTAGGATGAGAGGATGCATGGCACGCACGTACTATAATATGTGTACTATAATATGAAATTGTGTCTCTAGTTTCACGTGTCTTTAATTTTAGAGTATCTATACTGTCTATTCACAAATTAATTTCAATATAAAGGTCGCAATTTTCCTTCTAAAGTAAGTAATAATAAAGCCTTTATAGATCCTTAGTTTATAATAGTGAGGTACAAATTACAGTACTTTTAGAAGATTTCTTAAAACTTAATGTTAGTAAATATTTAGTTCTTTCTTTTTTTTAAATCTAAATTGTTAGTTAAAAAATACATTTCTTTTTTCTATAAAATCTAATCTAATTGTTTTAATCACAAGGATCCCTGACAGGGTATAGGCCTTCTGACGTAAAACAATGTTTTGTTTTTACAATAGCTGATCCAGAAATATTTTATGATAATGTTTCATAAACATTCTAGACAAATACACATATTGCGTTTTATTTTTATAGGGGAGTATGGGATATCAGAATATTAATATCCAAATATGTTTGTATTGTAAATAGGCCCAAGACGTTCCGTCCAATAACACACAACACTTTCATTATTTTTGCTCGTGCAAACATTATACTCTAAGAGCCAGTAGTAACACAGTACAGCAATTATTTTCATTCCAAAACTGCCTTAAATTAATATAGGATTTTTTTTTGTCTTTAACTTTACTTTGGGTCACAATGAAAAGTATTCACAATCTAAACTACTTATACAGGACTTAAAAATTTGTGTTGAAGAGTACAGAGAGTACTTATGCGTAGAAGTCAGTTGAAGTACAAACTACACAGCGTGTTGTGTTCGCGAGAGCTTACAAAACATTGACTTTGAAAGCTTAAGAAACTTACTTTTATTGGTTACGTACATCAAAAGGAATAAAAATAACCTTTTTTAGATAATTTCGTTGATAGTCTATCTATGTGTCAAGTTCTTTTAAAATCGTTAAAAATCTCAAAATCTCAAAACAAGAAAAAATCTCAAAACTATACATAATAAATGTAATTAATCTGAAATTATGTCCAAAAACTGGGCAATTCGATTCCTGACCCATTTATAATGATCCGACGTACGGAACCTTCAGTGTGAGGAGTCTGAATCGTACTTGTCTGGTTTTATTTTCTTGAAAATAGTTTGGTACCTAATGTTTTTGCAGTGGGCTCCCCGCCTACCGCAATTCGGCCGTGATCCCCTCTATTTACATATGCGAGTGTGCGGTTTTGTTTCTATTTGCGGGTAGGGTGTATACTCGTAATTACGGCGTCGGGACAAGTCCCAAGGCGAGACCACATTTCTGTAGATAAAACTTAGATAACATCGCTGGATGTGCCATTGAAACTAAACTTTGTACACAAAATTTGGTGAATTTGTATGAAAATCCTAACGTTTGAACTGCAAATTTAAGCCGGAAAGTACAAATGAGTATCATAGGTTGCAATATCACAGTAAAATTTTGTTAAGGTAAAGTGACAAATTTGATAAAATACAGATTAGTCACATTAAACAGACTACTATGAACTAAAACTGGAAACAGGTAATATATAACAATTTCATATTTATAAATTTGTAATTTAATACAAATGCATTTTTCTAACATGTACCACCCAGGCACTATAAAATATTATCACACAAAATATTTTCCAGTTATGAGGAACAAACACACGGCATTGCTCGCAGTAGGCAGGGTCTCATCCAATGCGGCAATATGCCGTTGAAAATAATTATTAATAAAAATTAATATACCTAAACCATACACACGTCACTGTATGACCCTAAAGTAAACATACTTAGCGTGTTACGGGTAAGATACGGGTAGCTTAGCTAAATTTTCTCGAATACATTTAATTTATGTACTAACTATAAATACTTATAGCAGACGCTGCGCGATTTGACCCGTGGTTCCTGTTCCCGTAGGAATAAGGGGATAAAATATAGCTTATAACACTTGGGGATTGTGTAGCTTTCAAGCAGTGAAAGAATTATTCAAATCGATTTAGTAGTTTCAGAGCCTATTCAATGCATATAAACAATCAAATCTTTTCTGCCACGCACTGAAAAACACACGTTTTTAAAAAAATATTTTTCAGTTGTGGAAATCGAATCCACGGCCCCGAATGCAGAAAGCAGAGGCAAGACAGCATAACACATTGTGCCACGCGATCGCAAAGGTGATGATAAAAATGTTTAAAAAAATTGGTATATCTAGAAAAGACACCTTTATGTCAACGTGTGCCCTCGTCTTCTCTAAATGAACTAGGCCCATGTTCATGGTAATTCCGGCTTTACCTGAACGTCGATGCGGCACTAGGGGAAATAAAATGTACTGTATTATACATCCCTACATCCGGCTACTGTGCCTTTATAAGGTTAGCTTTAGGTCCCTTTATAAAGTTTATGTTGTACGGTGTGTTTTATGCTACAGTGGTTGCCATAATTTTATTGCATTTTATTTAGTGCTTTCTGCATGCAAGGCCGTGGGTCTCATTCCTATTTTTCAATCTGTGGGTGTGATTATACATTATATTTTTTTTATAAAATATATAGTATAAAAATGTATATGATCACATATGTAATTTTGAAATCACAGTCAGACACTAAAATTTCATCTAAATGTATTGATGAAAATACTCTTTATTATTTCTTTTAATTGAGATTCAACTTTGGATACCTTTTTCTGAGTGAGTAAATAATTAGATGTTTAACAAAAAAAAACAACATAGCATTTTCTGCAATTCCATAACAATGGTAAGTAATAACACAGCCTTTAATGGAGTTGTACACGCTTGCCTATAAGATACCTGTTCACTCTTGACTTGAATTTTTGACGAAACAATGTTTTGTTGGTCTAAAACTTTGACTTTTGGTAACAAACTACCTTATCACCAAGGAATCAGTTAAACTTTTCAATATTAAATTTTATTCACCTCATTGAAATTTCGTTCTCATATATTACTAGCGGACGTCCACGACTTCGTCCGCCCTTAGACTTCTTTAATCCGGCCCTATCGCAAAACCTATTCTTAGTTGATACTAGATGTAAACTACCTCCCTGCCAAATTTCAGCTTTGTACATCAAGCGATTTTCGAGATTTCGTGATGACCTTTTAAATTGAGATTAAAGTATATAGTACCTAGTCTAAGATGGTAACGAATTTGGAAGGAATGCATGTTTTGGCAATATCCTTTCTCTCCTTTCCTAGTTAATCGACAAGACAACGAACCCGGAATGAAGTATCCTTTTAAATGAGAACGATAGTTGTTCAGCCAGTGCAACACAAGGACGATTGGCAAATCTGGTACCTGTTTAACTAACTACTTCAAGATTTATTACAAGATATTTACAAAGATAGACCACTGACATAAACACGATACAGATTTTGTCTCGTTTATAGATACGCAATTAGTGCTGTGTCAGAGTAAATTGTGTTCTGTGTTTATACTCAAAGTAACTGGCGCCCCGCAGTTTTACCCGTGTAGTTCCCGTTCCCGTGAGAATAATGTGATTAAATATAGCCCGTGTCACTCACAAATAACGTGGCTTTCTAGTTATAAAAGAATTTTCAAAATCGGTTTAGTAGATCCAGAGATTAACCCCTACAATACCACAAATTTTACCGCTTTAGTAGATGAGGACCTACATACACAGTTTTTTCATCAAAACAAAAACAAATTACTAGTAAGAGAATGACGTATTATACTACGAGTATATTCTCCTTAATTTCGAATTATTTTTTAGAGTACCTACAAAAATGCCATCAGTAACATAGTCCACATTGTATACAATCATACCTAGATACTAAGGTACACTGCTTTAATTTTCTAAAGCTGCAGCTGCATTTAATAACAAAAGACTTTCTTCATTATAAATTACCTGCATACATAATATACACTAAAGAAAAAAAGGTCGATTAACGCCACACGAAGCTCTCTGATTGGTCAGAAACTGAAGAATAGCAGCGTCAACCCTTTCAAAGTCATATCAAGTTGCGGTCATGGAGCCTTGATATCAATTAACCAAAATGGCTGCCGATACGAGTAACACAAAGCACTTCACAATTAACATTCTAAAGACATACGCATACTCTTACCGCATGAATATAAAGGTGAGTTTACAACAAATAATGATTCAAGAAAAGAAAATTGTATACTTGTCTGGTATTTTTACAGACAGCTCTGAAGCCTCTGCGGTTTTGAGCCCCGGTTGTAAATAACGTTGTATCGTTTTACGGAAATTGGTGGTTGGATTATTTATGTACGAATACATACTGTCGGATAATGTCTACACACCGGTAAATTTACATGGGTAAACAGTATGCGTCTCAGTTTTGTTAATCACTGCTTATTATAAAACAAAGTTGGATTGCTTGAGTGTTTGTGAGTCGAAATAATTTATTCGATAATTACTGAACAAACTCTCCTATTGTATTTACAAACTAGCTGACGCCGCGCGGTTTCACCCGCGTGGTTCCCGTTCTCGTAAGAGAACGGGGATAATATATAGCCTATAACCTTCCTCGATAAATGAGCTATCTAACACTAAAAGAATTTTTTAAATCGGACCAGTAGTTCCTGAGATTAACCCGTTCAATCAAACAAACTCTTTAGCTTTATATATTAGTATAGAGTATAGATAGGCATAGTAAATGATGACAAAGAAGTTGTAATTAAAGTTTTGCGTAAATAAGACGAGATCATACCGACTGGAAGTTTTTCTGGTATGCGCTGTTATATTAAATATTATTTAATTATATATGACATTTTTGTTTAATTTATTCCTCCTTCCTTCCTTTCCTTTGATTTCACATTAAATCTAGATCAAAAACGTAGAAAGTAATTTACTTGAATAGGAAGAGGATGCTCATTACAAAAGAAATGATTTTTTGTTATGAATGAAGTCAAATGAAGTCATGAAGTTAAATCTAGGTATAATAAGAATTAGTAGAGTTGCCATTAATATGTATTCGTCTCACTGTTGAGCTCAGAATGAAAGGGGTTAGGCTAATAGTCCACTTTAAATTTAATTTGTCCTTTTTTTATTTAATTTTTAACAGTGTTAATATGAAAATGTAATACAAAACACTTCAGCTTTCAGCAGTCAAATCGATTACTGCATTGAAAACGTCATCTATCCGCCATTATTACCTACCCATATTAATGTTGCATTTCTTGGGAGATAATGAATATTATTTCGAAAGAATTAAAGTAAATTCGTAGATTTGTATAATCAAAAATAGTTACAAAAAATATCTTCTTATATTTCCGCTAGGGTACAATGACACTGATCGTGGACTCTATACAATTTTGGACCATCTCCTTTGAGTTTTAAAGAATTGTCTATTAAAATTTAAAAAATAACTGTGCTAAGTATTTTCTTACAGTTAGCAAATAAAATGATGGCTGACGGCGCGGCGCGGTACAAAGGATCTATAATAAAAGGCTAGGGAGTCTCTAGTCATGTAGAACAATGCGTGATGTGAGCAAGGGAGCTCTCAACAAACTCAACAGCCAATGAGAGAATGTCAGACTTGTAGTGCACTTGTTTAGTGGCACTAGGTTGGATTAGGTTATAAGTAGCTCCGAACAATGGTATTCGTGCGTAGGGAAATGGAAGCCATGTTGAGCATAAAAGGGGATATAGTCTCTAGTGTGTACATAGCTTAAGGGGACTTTTCGTAAATTAATTATTCCTCTATAACTTTCTTAAATACATAGTTCATTTTCATTATTTTCATATAAATTGACCATTTTCTTTTTTAAAATTTACGAGTTAGTAAGCGATGCTGCAATATAAGATGGAAGCGGGCTAACTTGTAGGGAGTAGGATGAAAATCCACACCCCTTTCGGTTTCTACACGACATCGTACCGGAATGTTAAATCGCTTGACGGAATATTTTTGCCGGCAGGGTGGTAACTAGCCCCGGCCGAAGTCTCCCAACAGGCAGACCTGGACCAATTTAGAAAACTTTAATCGGTTCAACCGCGGATCAAACCCAGGACCCAGGAAAGGATATATATTACGTGCATATGCTTACTTTGGGGCTAGATAGTGATGTGTATTGTTTAAGTATATTTATTTATTTATGTATTTATTTAAAAACGATATACAATAACATTTAACGTTTGAATAGACATAAAATTTTAAATTATCCTCGATATAATGCTGTGATAACCTGTAATTAGCTGTGCAATAACTTAGTATATTAATTTAAATTGTTGACATGATGTGACATTGTATCAGCGGTTGTTCTTATTAAATAAATAAATAAAATCTTCTAAAGAGCATTTTAACAACACCAGTATAATAATTGCATACTTTAAACATTTGTTTCAACAAAAGTAAAATTTTCATTATAATATAAATCACAGGGGATAGTTAAAACTTTTTAAAGTGAACAATTTATAATATTTTCGCTTGTTCCCACTTAATCCCGGGATTACATGTAAGAGCGGATGTCGGTCCGTACGTAAAGCCTTTCTGAAAACCGCACAGGGATTGTCGGGAATTTATTCTTTCATGAAAAACATTGTATATCGTCATGCACATTTTGTGTGCTCAATAAAATATTAACATGATTTTTTTTTAACTCTCGCACTCGCTTAATTTGCCGGAATCAAAGGAGATGGTCCATTTAGGTCCACTCTTGTACCCCGTATCATTAAAATTTAAAAAATACAAGGATGTTATTAAGATTTATTAAAGCGAATAAATCAAACTAAATTAAAGGAAATAAATAAAATAAAAACCCAAGTTTTTGAGTTATATCAAGATGGCGCCGTATAGCAACTATGACATGACAATTGACAGCAAACGTCAAATCGATTACTGCATTGAAATCGTCATCTATCCGCCATTATTACCCATATTAGTGTTGCATTTCTTGGGAGATAATGAATATTATTTCGAAAGAATTAAAGTAAATTCGTAGATTTGTATAATCAAAAATGGTTAAAAAAATATCTTCTTTTATTTCCGCTAGGGTACAATGACTGATCCTGGGCTCCATACAATTTTGGACCATCTCCTTTGACAAGTATAGGGTTCAATTCCTACCCATACATGGGATGGCTGACCCATTTAAATTATGCTGATAATGATGATACTAAATCAGATATATCTAACATAAAAAAATTGAAATGTCTAATAACTTGAACTTATTACAAATTAAATTGCAATAAGCGCGGGTTTGTAAATTGCAGCGCATTAAGCCAAATTCGGTCAAATTAGTCGGCATACAACTTATAATATTTTACAAATGTAAATTTGCCCGAGGCCCGGTACAGTAGTTATATGGAAGTGTTCATGATTATTATTTTCGGGAAATTTTCTACAAAATTTAAAAATAATTGGTTCAGTGTAAGAATTTACGTTTATTTATTTAAAGTTATAGCGTCAGATTTAGCGTTTTCTATGTTCTGCGGTTTATATAAATGTTTTATAACAACTCCCTCGTTGATAGTAACTAGATAACTGATACACAGTTGTAATGATACCCTCCAAAGTGCTGTTGTGAATGATTTGCTAACCCGGAAGTTACCTAAGTTTTCTGTCTAAGGGTTCATTTATACTAGCGACAACTCTACCGACGCGACGACGTTTCGGCGGCAGCCGACAGCACTCGACTGCAGTCGGCGACGTCACGGCGGTAAGCGGCGGTCACCCACTACAATCGACTCCTGTTGGCTGCCGCCGAGACGTTGCTGACTGCAGTCAGCGACGCCGTCGCCAGCCGCCGAGATGTTGCCGTCTGCAGTCGTCGGTAGCAGCCGCTCGTGTAAATGAACACTTAATGGTCTCAAGTCCGACCACTTCCTCACCAGTGATGATAAAAATCACCCGATATTGTACCAAGAACGCCGACAAACCGGAATGTTATTACGATACAAGCGGACGCCGGCTACTTCGTCCGCCCTTAGACCTCCTTAATCCGGCTCTGTCGCAAAGTTTGAGCAGACGTCTACTAACTACAAACTACCTTCCTGCCGGATTACATCTTTCGGCCCTAGGGCCGTGATTTCACATATACAATAAGCTTGTTTATGTACGAGTAGAAGATGAATAGAAAATACTTTTCTTAACTGTCCAATTTTGAATTGCAGTACATATTGATGATGATTGTTCTTCAGTTCGATCTAATCCACACTTTAACAGGAAAAAGAAAGAAAGTACATACTTCTGACATAACCGCACAGACACAAAAAAAATTTAGTATATTCTTCTGAGCGGTTCACGCTTGGCCAGGCTAAAAAAATATAGACCATATTCGTACATCTGACTGGAACCACAGACCTTGCGAGTTTTCAGTTCAACCTCTACAGTTAAATTGAACAAACTTGGATAACGGCCAAGTAAAAAATTAAATCCACGTGACACAGTTACGTGGCCTATTCACAAAATACGAACAGGTACATGAAAACAATCTTGGTATAAACATGGCTCTATTTAATGTTATACTAGCGAACGCAACTTCGTCCGCGTGGAATTCTGTTTTTTTTTTTCACAAACCCCACGGGAATCATGGAGGTTTTCGGGATAAAAAGTAGTCTATATGTTATTCCAGAGTAAAATCTCTTTCTCAGTTCTTGTGGTTTTCTTTCCCGATATCTAACATCACCCGGACGTGGGTTTTCTAACTCACGATCTCAGGGGCGTCCGGACTGATTCACTCAGGTCACGGTAACACCCTCCCGAATGGCCCTCTAAGCCGAGGTCCGAGTCTCATAAGAGACGCCTTTAGAGAGTCGTCCCGTCCTCTATCCTTATTCCCTTCGGCCTTCGGGTCTCATCAGGCGATGCTTCTGCGCTCTCCCAAACCCCCCGGTGACACCGTAGAGCCGGTTTTCTTTACAGCGTTTGTATCTTCTTGTTGGTACATAACTGTTACCTCGTTTTTGCAGTATTACCATTTTAAGAATAAGCAAAAGCTGCATTAATTTTAAGGCGATTAGTTGAGGCTTTTGGAGACAAAAGGGTTGACAACTTTTTGTCTACAAATCGGCTTAACGATTTAGAGAGAGAGAGAGAGGAGAGTTTGTGTACAGACTTATTAGACACCCGTTTGTAACGTTTAATTACCTATGTCCGCTGTTATTAAGGAAATTTCGGGGTGTATAGAAAGTACCCATGAAATTCATTGTTAGTACTGATACAATAAAATAACTTCGATCATAATATACAAACGCCGATTTTTTTTCCATCATCGTATTTATGAACCATCTCAAGCAAATCAGTTAAAAAAAAACATTATCAGTCCATTCGTTTAGAAAAATAAACTGCTTTCCGAATCGGTGGGAGAATGATCTAACTTCTTTGAAAACGAAGCCTATAGGTACTTTAATAAACAAATTTAAATTAAAAAGCACAAAGCATTTACTCAAATAAAGTTTCTGAATTTGAATATATAGAATAATGTTATAATATTTTTAGATATATCACTGGTCATTTAGCTTAGGACGAATTTCATCACGCATCAAAACCGTGTTATCTAAAAAAGAACTCATCAAAGCAAACACTGCGATTAGAATCTTTGTGTACGGGAATAAATTTGTCGTCAGCTGGTGAGTTGTTTGATCAACAGATTAAAAAGTCGGCAAATGCGGCGAGGAAATGGTGCATTTCGAAGTTGAAAAAGTTTTATACAAAGTGTATGCAAACATCGACTACTGCACACTTGCATATCTAATATATATTCAAATTGTCTTTCACATGGATACTTTACTTTTATCACCATTCACTCCAACGTTGAAGTTATTTTTCCATCCATCCGCCAGGTGATTTTCATATTGTAATTTTGAAAAAGTCTTGTTTTAGGATAACGACGTCTATGAAAAAATGTATTGATGATTATCTTTAAAAAAGGTTCTTTAAAATACTACGTGCATCGTAATCATCATCATCATCATCATCATCATCATCATAATCATATTGGCCGATGGACGACCACTGCAGGAGATAGGCCTTTTGTAAGGACTTCCAAACACTAACACAAAACTGAGCCGCCTGCATCCAGTGAATATCTGCGACTCGCCTGACTCGTCGTCAGTCCTGGTGGGGGGTCGACCAACACTGCGCTTTCAAGTGCTGGGTCGCCATTCCAGTACCTTGCGACCCCAACGTCCATGGGCTCTTCGCTCTGTGTGGCCCACCCATTGCCACTTCAGCAACAAACTGATCTTCTGCTTTTGCGGCTCTGATTTATTATTCGATCACGCAAAGATAGTCCTAGCATAGCTCGTTCCAACGCCAGCTGTGTGTGAATATTACGTTTAAATCAATAGATGTGTACTACTACTTATTATAGAACAGAAGAACAGTTAAAAATACATTCAATTCTATGAATGAGGCAAACCATGATGTTGGAGGATTTTCCTTCCAAGCCATCTTCCAAACTTTAGTGTGTCCGATAACAAATATTATGCTCCCTAAAAAAATTACCGAGGTTTTAAATGTCTTTTATAATATCTAATATCGAATATCGCATAGTTTGAGAAGTATGTTCACGAATAAATATTGTGTTCTAAGGATCAAGGGTCCTTAGGGAAATACGGCGCAAGAATCGCGCTCGCGGTACATGTAAAACTGTGCCTATAGATTGACCCTTCAAACCTGAAAACAGTAGTGTTGCTTGGCTGCAAAAATAAGCATCGTGGCAGTACTTATCTAGTATCTACTTGCATCACTGTAAAGGTACTTGCACACTTAAATAAATTGCTGCAGCGTCGGTGTCCATAACATCATGCTTATCCATTTTTCATAAGCAATATTAGTGTGCTAATTTTCGGGATATACTCTGATGAGACTGATGTTGCTCAAAGGGTCGGAATTAACATGAGAGCACGTTTGAGGGATAATAAATTGGTGGTAGTTGTCGACTAGTGCACCTTAGGGGCTAATTTTCCTTAGCAAGTAATGATTATGGGCCGACCCGTAATATGCTAATGTTTTTAGCCTCGGGCAAACCATAGGGAGCTCCTGTGCCATATTCCTTTTTGGATTGCCTAAGATTACTTGTGTGTAGAATTTAATTAATGATTCAAAAAGTTTTTTTACTCTTTTTTAATTGTAGGTACCAGTGGATGTTTAGTTTTTACCGCTACCACAGTTTCTTGTTCAGTAATTGTTAGAGGTCTAAAAATAAGAGTCGGTAAACCTGTGTTTGATATAGCACCTGTTAGTTTGGGTTCATCATCATCATCATTACCAGCTGCTGGACGTCCACTGCCAGACATAGGCCTCATGCTTCCGACCGATAACGTATAGAGACGCCACCATCCAGCGGCTCCCTGCAACGTGCTTGATGTCTTCGTTTCACTTAGTGGGGGGTCGACCAACACTGCGCTAGCGACTTTGAGCCTTATGAGGCCTATAGTTAGCGACTGAGTTTTGGATACGTAAGTCATCACTGGCAACGCGCACTGTTCGAATACTTTTGTCTTAAGTTTGAGCTCAAGTACTTTTAAATATACAAAGTTATACCTACAGTCAATGATATTTTATACTAGAGAAGGGGCAATAGCGCAATGTCGAAAAATGTGGAAAATTTACTTAATTTCATTTAAACAAAGAACGTTAATTAAAAAAATAATATCTAAATATTGTCTAGAATGTCGAGTTGTGTGTTCAGGAAGTGTAAAAACTATAAATATAAATATATAATGGAATTAAAAACAAAATTGTGCATGTGTGCGCTCAGTGATGTAGCTAAATGCGGATCACTTTTGCGGTGATTTTGTAGGGACGTAACCCATCTATAGTATCAGTTAATATGCGTTACTCTAACTCACCGACCCGGTGGTAACTAACCACGACAACAGTGTGTAGAGAACAGTAGAAACGTAGCTAAATTACGTACACATAAGTTATTTAAAAGCACAACACAATAAACGGCCTTTATAATACAAAATGGAAACATTATAAAGCCCCTAGAGAGTATTATACGCCGGGTCTATTGTTTGAATAGAAAATTACTCAATTAACAAAACATCAAGAGCGTAAAGGATTTATATTCCGCGTTAAATGTAGATATCCTTTGGATCCTACAGAGACTTACTGAGATGAGAATACTCCATTTAGACGATCAAGCTGTTAATAAGCACTCCCGGGTAACAAAAGGGCGACAAATAAATTGTTTGGTGCGATTTCAAAGCCCGTAATCCGTCAACACGGATTCATCAAGGAGCTTAACCATACTATAAATTGAACTGCATTTTTAGTTAGATTTGTTTTCAACAGCAGATGTTCGCGATTATGTCTGCCTGAAATGTTGTTAACTTTTTCCCCGTCAATATATATCTCTCAGTCGTTACTCTAGATAGAGATAGACGAATTCGAAACTCATTATGTGTTATAGAAACATTAATATAGAATACTAGCGGACGCCCGCAACTTCGTCCGCGTGGAAATGAATGTAAACTTTCAAGTCCTACTTCACCACTTTAGAGTATGAATTTTAAAAATTTTTGAATCCTATTATATTTCGTATTTTTTAATGATTTATGAACAATTATGTTTTTATTAAAGCTGCTATTGATCACTAAGTTTTATTTTTTTTTTCTCTATTAACAAACTTTTATTTATTTATTTGTTTAAGCATATTCTACGTGTAAATCAAGTTTTGAAATATAAATTTGAACCACTTCCTATAAACTTTTTTGTAGTAGGTACATACACAATACTTACATTAAACTAATTATTAATAAAAAGTTTCTACCAATTTTCTACAATTGAAAATTATGATAGAAAATTGGAAAATTGGTTCCTCGCCATAAAGTCTTATGACGATATTCTTCATAAAATAGTTAAGGACATGAAATTGTGGTTATTTAATTATTTTTAATAAACATGATTTTAATACAACATAATAATTATATACATAAACTGATGTTGCGTCTAACGGCCAGTTTCTTCATCGTAAGTAACAGTCAAAGTCCCCTCTCATTCTGAGAGGAGACTCGAGCTCAGCAGTGAGCCGAATATGGGTTGATCACGACAACAGTCAAAGTAACGTCATAAATCAAAAGTGACGGTCTTATTCACTGAAAAATAAAATCTTCTTTACCACTTACTACTTTTACTGTTACTTTAGCTTTACGTAAAGAAACTGGCTGTTAGAAGTCCGTTTCATGTGGATACTCCTTACTAGTTTGTACAAATATGAATGTACATAAAACTATGCATAATCGAAAATAAATGCACTAAGCATTCGTTTTCGAACAAACAAACATATAAAGTCAAAGCGGATTTTTTGTTCTTTTGTTCTACTGTTTATTTAAAAATTGAGAGTTTCTGTTTTAACCAAAAAACTTTTGTATAAATTAAAAAAAAAAATATATGCAACAATATTTTTGCACTGTGAGTGGATCGTCGCTCCACCGGAAAAGTGCAGAGTTGTTTAAAATCGGGGACACTTTTAAAAATTACATTTATTAATTTTTTTCCCAACGTTATTCAACCCGGCATCCGTTGATTATTCCAATTTTTCGCATCGCCTGTTCACGTTAATTGTTTTGCGAGTCCACCCAATTCGTTCTTCAGTTAGCTTTACAATTTCAAAGTGTCATTTGATTCGTGATGGATTCCAGGGGTTTTTTTTTTGGCAATTTCACGCTCTGTGGCAATTCCCGATGGATTCTCCTTTGTTTCATCGAGTACATGAATAGTTGGGGTATTAAGTGGAGTCATCTGAATTGCCAATACTATCAACGGATACAAGTGGATGTAAAATGGAAATTGACGCAAATAAACGAGAATCCTTCTGGGCAATAAACATTTTTTATACGGGACGACAATAATAACGACTTTTTTACCAGTAATATTAAAATAAAAAATAGGTTTTTAAGCGTTATGAATTATTACGTATAAATGTACCGAAGTATATATATATAGGTATGTTTGTATCGCAGTTTTTTTTATTATTATTTACAAGTTAGCCCTTGACTTCTACCTTCACATCTGATGGTAAGTGATGATGCAGTCTAAGATGGAAGCGGGGTAATTCGTTAGGAGGAGGATGAAAATCCACACCCCTTTCAGTTTCTACACGGCATCGTACCGGAACGCTAAATCGCTTGGCGGTACGTTTGCCACGGCTGAAGCCTCCCACCAGCCAATTTAGAAAATCTCAATCGGCCCAGCCGGGGATCGAACCCAGGACCTCCGTTTTGTAAATCCACCGCGCATTCCACTGTATGTACGGGATATAAATGTTTACGAGTTGCATATTGACGCATAAGGTTGCCAGTCCACCGAAGCGGAGACGAGAAACGTTGAAACATTAACCAATAGGATTGCACAAAATCTCCGCTCCTCTTAAGTGGTCAGGAACTTACTAGTCTAAAAAATTATATAAAACTGGTAAGCGGAGCGGGGAATCCGTTTCCCCGGGCTTAAATAAATTAAATTTATTTACTTATTTAACACAGTACGCAACTGCGCTCTGCATTAGTCCGTTTCTCCGCTAGACCGTAGACAGGCAGCCTTACGGTCAGTTTCTTCATCGAAAGTAACAGTCAAAGTAACGTCATAAAGCAAAAGTGACGGTCTTAATCACGGAAAAATAAAGTCTTCTTTACTACTTACTACTTTTACTGTTACTTTAGCGTTATATGAAGAAACTGGCTGTTAATCTGCAACCTGCTGTTTGACGTATTTCAACTCTTGCCTCAGTTATAGGAGTAATTCCTTTATTATATTACTTTTTTCTTCAGATGTTTTACAGGGACATCAAATTGATGAGATTGATGTGACTTTTACATTTTTCTTTTTGCTTTAAAGGTGATTCAAATGAGAATGAAAACAATAAACTTTTAATAAAAACCGTGTGACTGTGTTACGTACACTGTCCATTTAATAAATTTTAGCAAGAGGATATTTTACACAGTACGACATTTAGTCGAATCTTAAGAATTATTTTAGAAAGTTCACATGCACTTAGGTGTACCTACTTATGTTTTGTATACTTCCCAAAATTGTCTCACTTTTTGGGATGATTATAAATAATAATCTGCAAATTAGTGTACGTGCATTGTTTAGCTATTTTAATAGTTTAAATGAGGAAAGTTTATACAATTTTTCCGCATTTTTAAAAATTGTTAGATCATTATTCCCAATACAAGATTTCTTTTATTTTGAAAGTAAGTTTTTCATTTGGCCAACTTCCCTATTTCCCTATAATGAGTGAAATTAAATGAATATTTAGTGCTAGAATAAATCATTAGAATTGTAATTGTTGAATGTTGCCGGCATAACTGCTGGCTGTGCAGCGCAGACTATTGAGAGAACCTCGGAGAAGCGGGTCGAAGCGACGAGGAACTGTGCGACAATCGGCGCAGTATTGCGCAGCGAACTAGCGAACGAATTGTTGCGTTTTAGCTTGTACAATCTTATACAAATACAGTTTAAGTTTACTTCAATTATTATTAACACATTAAGGTCAGAACTCTTCAGCCCGACTAGTTTCGAACCCATACGGGGCCCTGAGTCATGAGCTGGTTCTTGCAACGCGGCACGATCCAAATGCGAAGCGACTGCTCGACGCGCAGCTGCTCGCATCGCGTGCTGGGAGAGGGGTTGAGTGGTGGGGAGTGAAGGTTCCGTTACGCTCTCCGACGGTTCATTAATGTCATCGTCATTAGACTGGTCTTCTTATAAGCAAACCGAACTAACGCTATCTTGTTCCAAGTTTGTTGTATGTGACAATGAAAGAAATAGCGGTTTCCATGCTGTCGGCAGCAACCATCCATCATCCCGATTAAAACTAGTCGGGCATATTCCGACCTAATATCACGTGTTACATAATCAATTAATAAGATACGATATGTCGCACACTTTCCGTCGAGTATAAAAGGATTCACTACAAGAGGTGTAAACGCAGAGGTCATTTAAATCACGGGCACACCCAACGGAATTAAGTTGGCGTGTTACCTCGTATGTTATTAAGCATCATTATAGTACAAATTTAATTAAGATAACGTCGTTTATGACTGTAAAGGTGTCAACAAATTGGAATGAAAGTGGCGCTTCCAATTTCATTTTGTGTTTGACTTAGGATTTGAGGCTTTGGAAAATTAGTTGTGCATATTTTAAAATGAAATTATTTTATATTTATTTTTTATTAGAGTAATTTATAAATTTATAGAAGGATTCTCACGCGTGGTTCCCGGTCCTGTAATAAAATATAGCCTATATCCGAAATAAATACAACTTGGTAACTTCCAACTTTGATAAAGTTAGGAAATAGAGAGAACAATTTTATCGAAACTATTTCATCTGTTATTTATTACTGCCTGAAATAAATAATAAATTATATTCTCGGTGACACATTGCAAATGGGTTGCCTTGGTAAATTGCGGCCAGACATATTTTTTCATACAAAATCTAGGTAACCATGATCAAAGGCAACTTAATAAAGTTAAATTAAGCAAACGAAAGCTTTCATTTAACATATTAGATACTAAATGATGAGGATATTTAAATAACATTCCGTATCTGTTTATATTTGGCAACCACACAGTTGCAGTGTGAAAGCAGGAAACCTTTACTTTTTCAATTCTATTTTCTTCTCTTAATTAAGCAAAGAGGAAAATGTATAAACTTGAAAAAAAAAATATTAATCATTTAATATTCGCCGGGCCCAAAGGAGAAAGGCAAGATTGCATGTATTTTGGGACTAGCAGATAGAAGTAGCGTACATAATGGAAACTTATTATTAGTTGTATATCGTGATTTAACTAAGAAAAAATCAAACGGTAGACAGTCTCGAAAAGCAGGGAGAAAAAAGATATACCTTAAAATTAGTAGGTTGTAGTTGTTAATATCTATACATAAATGTGAAACCACCGCCACTGACATACAACTGCGTGATTGCTTTATAAATACTACAAGGCGTTTCGTTCGTAGGCAACAAGTAGATTTTTTGTTAATAAAATACACTTTTTTTTCTTTCGATTCCCGTTCTGTAAAATCTAAATATTTTTTTACAAACTTCTTATAAAATAACAGATTTAATTAATACAAAGGTATGAGTGTACGACACTTCAGACTGTGACTCCCACTTTCGCCAATCTCCTTTTACTATTTGCAATGTGTAAATAGTTTCTATCAATTATTTATCTTCCCAAATAAGTAACAGATGAGGGTATATATTCTTTATGCCGGTTCTCGTACTATTCAGCCGTTCACTCAATATTATTGAGTTTATCATGGTTTTGACTAGCAAATAAATTCACCATCTGTTCGAGGAATCATACTCAACCTGTTATTTTTAGTTCAATCAAATGTGAATTATAATTTAAATGCATTAAAGCTCAATATCATTGGTACTATCACATTGTTTAATCACTGGGGATTTTGTTAAATATTTACGGGCACGTTATGTTCAATTTCCTGGCTTCCGAAGAATAGCTTTGGGTGAATTTGTGGTTTAAAATGTTAATACATCGAACGCAAGTGGGTATAAGTGATTTTAAATATTTAATTCAGTTACTGTTTCATTGATGATGTGTTTATGCGAGATATACTTTACAGTCCATAATATTTATTTTCATTATTATTTTTAATATCATCATCGTCATCATTAGCAACCCATATTCAGCTCACTGTTGAGCACGAGTATCCTCTCAGAATGAGAAAGGTCTTAATCCACTAGGCTGACCAAATGCAGATTGGCAGACTTCACACACGTAGAAAAAAATCTCAGGTATGCAGCTTTCCTCACGATGATTTTCCTTCACTGTTTGAGACACGTGATACATAATTTCATAAAATGCACTTATTTTATGTTGGGTGTTATTTTTTTTCTTATTTTGAAGGAAATATTCTCAAAAATAATCACTAATATTTTCTGATAATAATTACAGTAAGCCGAAGTAATCGAAATTGCCTTTAAAGTCTACAGTTTGTTTTCCCATCGCATATATACCTAACCATTTATAATACCTATCATCTATTTTACCTAATCTAATCGGTCTCCATGACGAAGTAACTGCAAATTAATCATTCCGGGCTCCCCTATTATTACACGTGAAAATACAATATATCTATTATGAAGGTATTTAAAGTGAATGAGTTAGTTACTCGGTAAAAAAAAAACAATTAGGTACAAGTTTTATTCATTGTAAAGTATATATAACACGAAAGATAGAGTCAATCTAAAGATCGATCTTAGCACATTAAAGCCACCCTGGACCCGACCTGCACCGCCTCGTCGCTGGGCGTCCACTTGTAGTCGTCAGGTGGACCACGGTTGGACGCCGCATTGTCACCAGTGAACCTCGCGTGGTTAACGAATTTTTGATTAGTCTACCCTATTTGGCGTGGTTTGGTTGACTGCATGCCAACAACAGCTATCATCGAGTAGTCCACCTCGCGAGTGGTACACCTCGCGAGCGAGGCGATCCGGTGATGGTGCGGAGTTAATGTTGTGAGCGCACGCCCATACAAATCCATACGAAGAATACTAGCCACTCTAGGCGAGGCGGTGTTGGTCAGGGCTGTGGCTCTAATGAGCTAAGTCCTTAATACGTATTTATCACCCAGCGAGGCAACTAGCAGTGGGTGTTAAGCAAACACGAAGTTCCGGCTTCATCAACTCCCAAGTCGGCTAGGATTTGACCCGTGACCGAAGTTTAATTATAAGCTGAGTGCTCACTACTCAAGTTGGCGCACAATCGCAAACTTGGGACCTTGTTATGGATAAGATGGCTTTGTTTATTGGTTATTTGTCAAAATGGCGTAAACGTCCCCACAAAGTCGTAGCGAGATTACTCACTATGTGTAATTGAGGTTCTAAATTTAATTGATTGTATATTGAAAGTCAAACGTACAACGTTTTTATTTATTCGTTTTATTCTTCGTACTTTGTTTTCGTTTATGAGTCTTTTTAGAAAAAGAATAAAAAAATTTAATGAGGTTAAGGTCGGTTAATGAAAAATTCGGTTGTCTGTAAAGCCGGTCTACTGACGATAGTTGAACGTGACAACGTCGTAAGAAAATCCTGATGGTATGGTTGCATTTTTCAAAAAAAAATGTTCGTTTCTCTAAAATACTGTTTAATAATCTTCATAGACCAGAATATACTTTATTTCTGATAAAAAAAGTTGGCAACCCTAGAGCGAGGGGACGACGTATGACGTCATATTTTTTCGAGTTCTCTGGCTTCATCGAATTATAAGACATTGTCACGTCAAAAAGATAACTGTAGGAAATGAGACTGAAAACGACTTTTCATCAATAATTTCAAATTTACACATGTATATATAATATGTCGGGATTTGAAAGTAGGTACATAGCTATGAAAAAATATTTTACAATATCAGAAGTTCATTGCAGTCTAATAAATTCGCTGGATTTCTCTTAAAAACGTTGATTCGCTGTCTCCTCCAACTACCAACACAAACATGAAGAGTTTCTCAACACCAACTACTGCGAAGTTGGCAAGAATCTAAACGGGATTTAATTATAAGCTGCACGATCGAGTTAGGGCACAATCGTTAAGTTAGCGTCTTAAACTATCTGACACCAATATCTTCGAGGAATATAGTCAATGTTAAACTTTAAAAATAATGCCATACAAAATAGAACTAATATAAACTGGCCAGTTAGATAAATCTAATGATTAACAGCAACAACAATAAATCTAATGATTAACAACCTGGATGCAGGTGGCTCAGTATCGTGATGTTTGGAAGTCCCTACAAAAGGCCTATGTCCTGCAGTGGACGTCCATCGGCTGATATGATGATGATGATGATGAATGATTAACAATCAAACGTTAATGCTCATCTTACCCTTTCTTGTAAGTGTGTATAGAGAATCAATGCTTTCCGAGGTTTTTTTTTTTATTCTTTACAAATTAGCCCTTGACTACAATCTCACACGATGGTAAGTGATGATGCAGTCTAAGATGGAAGCGGGCTAATTTGTTAAAATGAGGTTGCAAATCCACACCCCTTTCGGTTTCTATACGGCATCGTACCGGAACGCTAAATCGCTTGGCGGTACGTCTTTGCCGGTAGGGTGGTAACTAGCCAGGACCGAAGCCTCCAACCAGACAGACCTGGACCAATTAAGAAAATCTCAACCTGCTCAGCCGGGGATCGAAGCCAGGACCGTCCACTTTGTAAACCCACCGCGCACACCACTGACTTAATTGAGGTCGTCAAAAACCATCGTCATCGAGGCCGTTTAATTTTAGGAAGGCTGAAATATTAAAAAAATTAGTTTTATGCTTGGATAGTTGAAGATCATTCTACTACCTTCCAAAGTCACCACGGCTATCTCCATTCATCCTTAACAACCTCAGACCAATTATTGTATAGGACCTGCCGCGCTAGACGTTACTTTTCTGTCAAAGTATATCAACGATCTAATGCGATTATAAAAACTGTCTCTATAGAATCGATGTTAAATAGTTGTAATCGTGTTCGTCGGTTAAAGAGTTCCTTAAAAATACCTTTTTGTGTAAATGAATTGGGTAAAAAACGGGCAAAAACTTCTAGTTCAGTATAAGATATATACAAAATCTAAGCTCGTTTTCCTCAGAAAATGACAGTCAATTTTGCTCGTGACTATGAGTGCGATACAGGTCCTTCTATAATTGGTCTGAGTTAACAACGCATATCGGCTCACTATTTAGCACGAGTTTACCTCCATCATCATCATCATCATATCAGCCGATGGACGTCCACTGCAGGACATTGGCCATTTGTAGGGACTTCCAAACTCCACGATACTGAGCCACCTGCATCCAGCAAGTCCCTGCGAATCGACTCCATATATACATCCATTGGCAACCGATAATACATATGATAGGAGCACTTTCCCATAGGGCTGACGAACTTTGAGCCTTCCTAAAAAGCATGTCTGGTTGTCACAGACTCTCTACTACGCACAAAACGTCAGTTATATTTTCCTTTTGCCAGGTCCCCGTCGGTCATGTCCGCAGGAGTGGTTGTATGAAAACCCAACTAATTGGATCCCAGCGCCACTGGATGTAGCCACTACCTACACTCGACAGTTGCTTCAAGAGTCTTAACTGTATTCCAAAAAGATCTTGTTAGCGCACATATTTATTCCGCTCGAGATCCTCTCTTTTATAAAATCAAAGCGCTTTGAATTTTGTATCCTTACTATAAGTTTTGTAGGAATGCCGTATTTTATGTAATTAAATTTAAAAAAAATGTGACAATTCGATTTCGGAATTCGTGATTTATAAACGGCCCATTACAGGACAAAACTTATATTATTGGAGAGTGAAGTTATGGCTTAAACCTACTATGCTCTGATCTGATTATCCATGTTAGCAAGACATAGATTAAAAAGTTTTAATCTACTTGTATTTTAGCGAAGAGAGAGTAGTGGTAATATGCTTATTTGTGACTTGAGACTATGATAGTATTTTTAAATTTCCACTATCTATGAGCGAGGAACTGGTTGGTGGAACTGAAGTTTAAACAATTCTATATTTATATTTTTTTGAATTTAATAAATAAGATCGTGAAGTTCCACGCGGGAAAAGTCCCAAGTAATGTACTTTTCATTTATTAAACGTAGTACCTACCTAATAGTATTAGAGTTTATTAAATATCACATAATGCTTATTCCCAGCATATTATATTATGTATCTACAACTAACTATGGGCCTTATAAGAAGGCTCAAAGTCACTCAGCGGGCGATGGAGCGTGCTATGCTTAGGGTTTCTCTGCGTGATCGAATCAGAAATGAGGAGATCCGCAGACGAACTAAAGTCACTGATATAGCTCAGCGAGTCGCGAAGCTGAAGTGGCAATGGGCAGGCGACATAGTTCGAAGAGCCGATGGACGTTGGAGTCCCAAGGTGCTGGAATGGCGACCCCGCACCGGAAAGCGCAGTTTTGGTCGACCCCCCACTAGGTGGACCGAAGACATCAAGCGGGTTGCAGGGAGCCGCTGGATGCTGGCGGCTCGAGACCGTTTTGTTTGGAAGTCCATGCAAGAGGCCTATGTCCAGCAGTGGACGTCAATCGGCTGACAATGATGATGATGATGATGATGATGATGATGATGATGATGATGATGATGATGATGATCTATGAGTACTAGTTTGCTTCCTTGGTGGAGAGCCTTACGAGTATATTATATACGATTATTTATTGAAGTAATTGAACTATCCTCTACATTATTCGAATTCGATGCACGCGAGTTATAATGAAATTATAATATGCATTACAATCAATGAATATAATGTAAATAATACACATAATTCACTTATTTGATCGTGATAGTAAAATGATATGGGTTTAGTGGAGATACGATATAAGCAAACAAAATTAATTTTAACGGTATTTGTACTAATAGTAATATATAGTTTAATCATTGTTTAACATTATTAAATATCCGCTTCTGGGATTGGTTAGTCTGTATGTAATGTATCAGACCAAATAGTAAAATCTATACTAATATTATAAAGCTGAAGAGTTTGTGTGTTTGTTTGAACACGCTTATCACAGGAACTACTGGTCCGATTTGAAAAAATCTTTCAGTGTTAGATAGCCCATTTATCAAGGAAGGCTATAGGCTATATATTATCCCCATATTCTTACGGGAACGGGAACCGCGCGGATTCAGCTAGTTAAAAATAAATTATGTATTTTAAAAAGCCCATTTTTCCCCCGTTTTCACCAGTAAAGTTCACGTCCCCGTGGAAATACGGGAATGAAATATACGAGTACCATTGGTACGAGAATTTTAAAAAGTGGGTTTAATAGTTTTGGAGCGTATTCGTAACAAACAAACAAAAAAATCTTACCTCTTTATAATATTAGTTTTGATATTTTACAAAACAGATTAATTATATAGTTTGTTTTTGAATAAACAGCTATTAATAAAATTTATGAAAATTAATACATCAACAGAGAAAAATAACTTATTTTGCCTACATAAAGCAATATATTTTACTAAGAATTTATTAAAATGCCTGTTAAATTTTGTTTTACATCCGAACTCCTGTATTACGTCTACTATGAAAATTTTAAATATTCTTGCTACAAGAGTTATGTGTCAAGCGAGCTCTTAGAATGTGCTTAGCTCAGGTTATGAGAAAATTTATATTTCATAAAACAATAACCTCCTACGTTGTTTGATGCTATTACTATACTATTTTTAATGCTTTCGCGGTTTTTGAAAATATTCATTTTGTATTTTAAATGAAAATACTGTTGCTACTACTTTTTCCGGTGCGGGGTCGCCATTTCAGCAGCTTGGGGTCCCAACGTCAACGCTCTTCGGATTATGTGCCCCGCCCATTGCCACATCAGCTACGCAACACGCTGAGGTATGTTGATGACTTTGTCATTTCTGATTCGATCACGATGAGATATTCTCAGCGTAATTCGCTCCATCGCCCATCGCATCACATCATCAACTAGATGGACCGATGACATAGAAGACAGAATCGCTGGATACATGCGGCTCAAGACTTGTGTTTGGAAGAAGGAATATGTAATATTCTTCTTCTTTTTCTGTACCTATCGCCTTTATTTATTTTATTCTTTACTAGTTAGTAACTTCTACTAGTTGTCACTTACGATCAGATGAGATTGTAAACAATCTCACCTGATCACATGATGATTCAATCTAGAATGGAAGCGGGCTAACTTGTTAGGAGGAAGATGAAAATCCACACCCTTTTCGGTTTCTACACGACATCGTACCGGAACGCTAAATCGCTTGGCGGTACGTCTTTGTCGGTTGGGTGGTAACTAGCCACGGCCGAAGCCTCCCACCAGTCAGACTTGGACCAATTAAGAAAACCTCAATCGGCCCAGCCGGGGATCGAACCCAGGACCTCCGTCTTGTAAATCCAACGCGCACACCACTTCGCCACAGAGGCCGCCGTTTATAAAGAGGTCGGCTTTTCCAATCACGTAGCGCCATTTTGTACGTTACTTTGAGACACGTGATATTTAATTTTTGAAAATGCACATAACTAAAAAGTTGGTGGTGCATGCCCCTGATCGGATTCGAACCTACACCCTCCGGAATTGGAGCCAGAGGTCATATCCACTAGGCTATCACTATTATCTCTCTAAGTTTAATAAATCAACGTAAAATAGACTTGCTAATTCTAATGAGATAAACTATTTATGGATCCCAAAGCACGTCTCCTTCACAATAAACCTAATTAACATACCGTATAAGCGGAACACCAGATCTATTACTAATTAGGTATCTCATTGTTAATTAGAGGTATATATAATGATAATATTATCAACAGCTGTTGAGCTACTAACTCGCGTAATCATCACATAATTATTGTATCAATAATATATTATACATAACAGCATCTAATAATAAACCCAAATATTGTTATTCCCATACGTTGGCTTTTACAATAAACTTTCATGAACTAATTAAATATTGAATAGTAGTAGGCGTTACTTTACGGAAGTTTATTATGACTCTACACAAAGATTTTATACAACCAGATATGTCGATCGAAATTGAGGTGGACAAAGGTGGCTAATTGTCTTAATTTAATTTAGTCGCATAGTAAACAACGAAAGTTACTTAAACAAATACCTGATACCTAAATACCAGCGGCGAAGAGACCATACAAGCCGATTCCCGTCGAGTTACCTTTAAAAATCCATACATATCCATTGTTGTACTGTATCTAAAGATATGAGAAACCGGAGTTATAATCACGCTGTATGAATTTCCTTTTCTTTGGGACGGCTTACCTTCATCTAAATTTCATACTTCGCCACTGCTAAATACATATTGTCTATTGTCTACAATGTCGAGTTGAGTGTTCAGGAACTGTATAATACATACTATTAGATTATATATATAATGTAAGTAACACACTAAATTGTGCATGCGCTCAGTAGAGCAGTTAAATTCGGATCACTTTTTATGGTGATTCTGTAGGCCGGTAACATAACTAAAAGTATAAAGGCATTGACTCTACAAGGTTACGACGCATAAGAGTCAACCTGAACATGCGGTTACGTAATGAAACGGGCGTAGAAGATTTTTGTCAAGTCTGCCGCAGTGGTATTTTCGCTGGAATTCATGGAGTTTTCGTGGAAAATAGCATAATCATCATCATCATCATTCATCATTCATCATCAATCATAAATCATCATTATCAGTCGATGGACAAAAGCAGATATACCTACTCAGAGAATGGCTACATGGCAAGCTGAGTGACTCAGTGTGTGACATCTTAAACCAAAATCCAAATAAATTACACTAATATCACACTAATATTATAAAGGCGAAAGTTTGTGTGTAAGCGTGTAAGTATGTTTGTTCCTTTTTTACGCTGCGGCTACTGAAGCGATTTAGCTGAAATTTGGAATGGAAATAGATTTTACTCTGGATTAACACATAGGCTACTTTTCATCTCGAAAAAATCCATTTTTTCCGCGGAATTTGTGAAAAACTGAATTCCACGCGGACGAAGTCGCGGGCGTCCGCCAGTCAATTAATAATTCAGGAACTATATACTGTTTTAATTTCAAAGATTAAAGGTTGTACCTACACAGTTGAAATTTAAGATTTCTTTACGATAAATGTATTAAATAATCTCATAGATATATAAACACATAGACATACAAATATCCTAAAACAATTTAAAAAGTAAAGTATCTTCTATCTGAAATAGACAACAAAGTTTTACGACATTGTACATAAAATAACTGCAACACCTTCTAAAACACCGAGCGCCGAATTCTATGCACGCCCGAATTTCATTCTTATCTCATAAAACCGTCAGTTCGGTACTAAAAATTTTAAAGCGAAAATGTTCGCCGCTCGAAAGTCGCAAGCACCTGAACAAACTGCAGCAAGTGAACGATGGTGCCCATTGTTACCGAAACATCGGACCATTGTGGCGTATTCGGGTCGACAGCGTTTTAAACACGTTATTACGACGGAAGGAAGGTGATATTGTTTTACAACTACACGCAGCGCCGGCCCGGAGTAAATTTTAAAATGGAGCGAGATCCAATTAGGCGCCTCTCCTGTTTGATCCTAATAATATACCAGATTATGAAAGTAAAGTAAGAATAGAACGCGAAGATCTTGATCATACTCTGGGCTGACCAATTGAAAATTAGGCGCAGTACTGTCTTCGGTTGACTAGGATTATCATTTAGGCGCTCTCTAGGATTTGGCGCCTAGAGCGACTACTCCGTTCGCCGTATGGACGGTCCGGCCCTGACTAAACGCCCTAGTTCGCAAGGGTAGTAGATTATATACGTAATGATTGTAATATTATCATCATCCTTAGAGTACTTTCCTACTGAATTGAAGGGTCAGGCATCTTTTCTTATTTACAGAAGGAGAGAGATACACTAAACTAATGAAAGTAGGTATAAAAATGGAAGAAAGGAGGTGATATTGTTTTACAACTACACGACCTAGTTCGCGAGGGTGGTAGATTATATACGTAATGATCATGATATTATCATCACCCTTAGAGTACTTTCCTACTGAATAGATTTCCTACTCGCCTGCTCTCACAAAACTAAGATGTTTTTTTGCATAGAGGCAGTTTAGATGCCTAGAAACTCTAATCACATTTTTATTTCTGAAAATAATCTTAATTAATATATAAATAATCTTAATCTTACGTAATTGTAATATTTTTATAAAACAAAACTGTTTTTTTAGCAAACGTCAGTCATAAATTGTAACGTCATTCGCTACAAGGCATCGGTTTGTGGTATCTCTACGAATCATGTCACTTGCTAATGTGTTGTGTTACGGCGGCAAAAATTTTACGTAGATATTTTTTCATTTCTATTAAATTTTTTACTGGTTATTATTGACGGGACAAAATAAAATAGCTTATAATACTTCCATAATTCAGTTAAACACTGTTTACAAAAGAGGCAAGTATCCTATTGAAGGGTCAGGCATCTTTCTTATCTACAAAAGGAGAAAGATACACTAAGCCAATGATAGTAGGTATAAAAACATACATACAGTCGAACGTAGAACCTCCTCCTTTTTGGAAGTCGGTTAAAAATGGCAGAAAGGAGGTGATATTGCTTTACAACTAAACGCCCTAGTTCGTAAGGGTAGTAAATTACATACGAAGAAAACGATCATCATCATCATTAAAATTATCGTCTTGAGCCTATTTTCTTACTAAGGAGCAAGGTTTCTTAGAACATCTTGTTTCACAGTGTCACACGCTTCCAGAACGGCTTGATCAATTTTAATGATATTTCAAGGTCATAAATTATTTTACACCCTTCTACCCCAACCCTTCATTAATAATAGCCATTTTAGAATTTTGCCGTTTATGAACGTTTGCCGTTTATCGTAAGGTTAGAACGCCGGTTAGAAAACCTTACGATAATTGGTAAAGAGCCAAAAATTAGGAGGTTCTGTGTTCGATTGTGTGTATGTTTTTAAATCTTGCTATTGTCACTCATTTTGAGGAACATTGCATACCTAACAAGTTATAGTTTGGAATTAAGACTGGATATTCAAGTTAATTGCTTGGTAAGACTTCGGGCACGTTAAAAAATCCAAACCTTTTGTACTTACTCGTAATTCCGGCTGAATGCCTTGAAGGTTCAAAAGCCTAAATTAATAGGAAGGTAACTATGAAATCATAAAAACAATATTACGACTCATGAATGCATAAACTCGAATTAAAATTTGCTCGTGCAATATTTATTAATCAAAATCTGCAGTCTACTCATCATCTACTCATCAATCGTGCACGTGCAAACTCAGAGGAGTGTAATATTAACCCGGGACGGCAAGTGCTCTCCAGCCCGAGGGCCGGTCATTTGACCATCAAAGTACCGACGTATGAAATACACGAGTGCTTTCAATGTCCCATTTGAAATATGAAATTGCAAAATTGCCTCCCGTTTGAGTCAAAGGTGCTTCATTCTTTGATGTGGTCCAAACGACAATGTCTATTATGTACACAATATGTGTTACTTGGTCAAATCGAGATCCGAGATACATAGCTTTCTGTTTACGTTTGAGTTAATTTTGAGACTTATTATTTCTAGATTAGTTGCTTATATTAATACCCTAGGCTTTCGAAAAAACAATTTTACAGAGCTCATGTGTCTACTATTCTTGTTTTGCTGCTTTTGTTTTTTAATTACTTAGAAATTAAAAAATAACATTTCGTAGCGAAAATTCGATGGATCATCAATTCATCATCTTCATATTATCTACAGTTGCACATAAATTATTCTGTAGGAACTTTAAACAACACCAAGCCCTGCAATGGACAGTCAATATTAGACAAAACTCAGCAACTTTCATTTCTAGAAAGCCATTAAGTTAATTTTCTTAACTAATAACTTTAGCCATGGACGCCAACTACTTACTACTTACTGAAAATATACTAAGTAATTTTCAATTGGAATACCATTTCTAGTATTCCAACAGACTATGTTACTTACATAGCAGATTGTAGCTGTTTCAAAATGCCTCATATAAATATAAGAGCATAAAACATACATTTTATCAAGTGTTGATCTTCCAAAGGTTAAAATATTTTAATTGGCATGTGATCGTCTATTGATTAGAACCCAGTAATCAATGTTATGTTTTTGGCACATAAGTGTGTATGGGTGAGTTCCACATAGTGGATTGATAACTGATTGTCAGACGACTAGTAGAGCAAAGCACACTGTAAACACCGTATAAATACAGGCCTAGCTTCCACTATCATCTTTATGTCAAGCAGAACAAGGCATCACTGTATAACTAGTGTAACAGGCCTAGCCTCTAGCTGGCAGTCTTAACTTTCAGAGTATCCATTACTCTCAAGAGAGTGTAATGCGTTCGAAAGAAATCTAAAAGATTCCACACCATAGGCCGCTCGGCCCTGTGTATAATTAATAAGCCATCAGAAGGTCATTAGTATGTAAACTTTCACATATATGCTCTTAAGCATTAAGGAGTTCCTTCATGCGAAGATACTCCTGGCTGAATCATCATTTTGACTCATAAGTCAAATTTCACACCATAGGCCGCTCGGCCCTGTGTATAAATAATATGCCATTAGAACTCAATAACTATGTAAAGGTTCACATATATGCTCTTAAGCATCAAGGAGTTCCCTCATGAGAAGACACTCCTGGCTGCTTCATCATTTGCCATAAAAGTCCCTACTGGTCGCCCAAACAACCGACTTCGTACTATGCTTCCATCATACGATGGAAAAGCACGGGTAGAATACATCAAGCATTCAGTCAGCTGCTCTAGCTATTCATACTGAAAGCGTCACAGGCGTCAGCCCGCATGCTCCCAGTAAAGTAGTAAACATGCTCTCAGCTTCATCTGCCAATGAAAAATGAAAGATTTCCAAATAATATTTTTTCCAGTGATTTATCATTAATCTCAATTACTGAGCTTATTTTGATGAAAATCTATTTTTTTTTTTTCTAAGCACCTATTAAGTTAATAGTATGCATAATTTGTATTATATCTATATAGTATGTGAGACTTAGAGTCGTCACAAGATAATATTTATTATCGTGGTCAAAGTGTTTTTCAGATAACGGTAACAGTCGCCTATAAGACGTTCATAGTACATGCTATTATCGTAAATCGCGACAAATTTTCAATTTTCAAGCAGTCACCCAATCTACTTATCCCAGTTAAAGGATAAAATGTGTCCGAATTAAAAGTATGTACCATTTTTGTCCCCGTATTTAATACAGGACCAAAAAAAGCTAAGACACTAAAGAGGCTATTATATATTTTTTTGCCAAAACATTTTTTAGCCATTCTTTTGTTATGATAAAGCTACTTTGTATCCATTATAAAGCACTTAAAAACTGAAACTTTGAATGTTCCCGCATAAAATTTGTAAGTATAATAAAATGTAACCCACCTCTGACATGGCCACACGTGTTGAAACAAGTGCAAACATTTTTGATTGTCATGTTTTAGTGAGTATAATACTTTGTTGAATTTAAATTATTACCCATTATTCTATTAATAAGCAATTCAGAAAATGGGTTAACCGAATTGGAAATAATACATTTTAGCACAAATGATTACTAAGGTATAATAGATTCTGATTTATCAGTCAATTTATGTTAAGACGCGTTTTTGTATACAAAATCAGTAAATAAAATAGTGATAAAATACTGAAAACAGCGTCGATACCAAATCAGAATCAGTTGATTCAGAAAAAAATCATCCAGTGAAAAAGTTGATAAAGCTTTTTATGCCTTCGTATTTGTAAATTGTAAATTGACACAGCATAACAAAGTTTTTTTCATCGTGTTTGTAGTATTTACACGCTGTATGTCTGTATTGAATAAAAACTTCGCTGAAAAATTTCATTAGTCCTCGACAATTCAGAAACAACGAGCCCTTTACATATTGACTGAGATTGATTGTCAGTCGGTGTGTACTAAACGAGTTGCACGACAAAATAAAAGCAAATGTTCGCAACCCCTGTCCTCATCCGTCACAGACACGAATCGCTTTATTGAACTCAGCTTCGGCCGTACTAAGTCGAGCTGTTGTCACAGTTTAGTAAACTTGGTAAATGTAACTTTTAGAGAAAATCTTTTAGAATTTTGTAGAATCTGGGGGAACGACACGACACGACACGACTTGCGGGGGGCAAGTCGAGCAAAACAACTAAAAAGGGGCACAGCCGTACTTTTCTCGAAGCAATTCAAGCCATTTTCGACCCCCTCTAACTTCGTTGTGGATGAAATCAGAAGCCTGAATTTTGAGTACCCAAGCAAGCATTAAATAGACACAGTATATTTTAAATTGCGCTTGCCAAGTCAATCTATTTATTTAAAATTTAGAAGATTTTTAATACTGATAATTATGGTCACTATAAGATGTTGTTAGGTTAGCTAATTACGTAATAACTTGAAATAGAAGATCTCTTAATTACGGACAGAATAAAGTAATCGACTTGATACTAAATGGATCTCACAACTTTTTACGGTAGAATTATTGATTGCGAGAATTGCTACATTTTACAAGTGTTGTTGTTTATGGCATTTAATTTAATCCTTGGGCTCAGAAACAAAATACTTGACCATACATCTGCTCACATATGTACTTGGCAGCACCTGAACTGGGTCCTAACTGAAAATTAGTCCTGCATACTTTTTTTGTATAGGAAATATGTGGCAAAATCATCAACCATACAATTTATGATGTGTCTTTTTCGTCTTAAATAAAATATTTATAAACTATCATTCTCTTTAATCATTTCTTACAAAGTTCGTCGGTTTAGGGTACCTACTCTTGACTTGGCTTTAGAGAATGTCCTGGATTTAATCCAGAATGGTTGGTCATGGCCTCCCTCTTCCAATATTTCATTCATGGTCGCCATTTGCAACCCTTTTAATAGTCTACTTCCTCCGTGTCCAAACTATCTAAGCACACCTCTATTTTAGTCACTACATCTTTTTTAACAATTATATCATAACTAGAGGAGACGACTTCGTCCGCCTTTTGACCTCCTTATATCGTATGCCCTATCGCAAAATCCGTTCTTAGCGGACACCTACTAATATGCTACCTCCCTGCCAAATTTCATTTTTGCACGTTAAATGGCTTTATAGATTTCGTGATGAATGACCGTTCGCATTTATATATTAAGATAAATAAAGGGAATATCCCGTGTATATAACAATAAGTTCAACATAAAGTGAGACCCACTTTCACAAAACGATATCATTAGATCGTTACTTATTTCTTAGATAACAAGCATTGTTGAAAGTCTCCTGAGCTTTCGACCCTTTTTCTCTTTGACGAGTCACCCGTGAAGATTGCCTTGATCTCGACGACTGGCCCTTGCAAACAGCCATATCTTCGAGATGGGATTAATTGCGGAAACGATATGAAGTATAAATAAAGACAAAGTTATACTTACTTGTTGCTAAGTAACAGAAAAGTATCTGAATGATGTCTAAGAATACAAGTTAAATATTTGAAAATCCCTGAACACTCTTGAACATTTACTTAGACTGACGACTTTTATTAGTTAGACGACTTTGACTTTAGAAATCCTTTTCAACATGATGACAAAACGGATATCATTCGTCATAAAAACAGATGATTTTTACGATCACGTCAGTATAAATAAAATAAACTCGTTAGAATCAGCATCGTTTAGAAGTCACAAACAGACACACAGACAGACAACCTCGTAACACCTCTCGGGGGATAAAAAAATGAAGTTGTTTTACCCAGGACCTAAATCAATAATAGCTGCACAAAATATCAACAGGAGCTATCATTGAAGTCGCTAAAATGAATTCCGTACTAAATGGGTAAATTAAGGCAACTAACTATATTTGATAATTAAGATGCATCCAAATATTTAATGCTCCATTTTGAGAGAGCCATTCAATTTTCTTAATAACAATGTTGAGCATTACTTACGAGCTAAAGATAATCATTATCATAATCAACCCATATTCGGCTCACTGCTGAACTCGAGTCTGAGAGGGGTTAGGCCAGTCCACTACGCTGGCCCAATGCGGATTGGTAGACTTCACACACGCAGAGAATTAAGAAAATTCTCTGGTATGCAGGTTTCCTCACGATGTTTTCCTCCTCCTCCTTCACCGTTTGAGACACGTGATATTTAAATTCTTAAAATGCACACAATTGAAAAATTGGAGATGCATGCCCAGGGCCGGATTCGAACCCACACCCTCCGGAATCGGAGGCAGATGTCATATCCACTGGGCTATCACAGCTCAAGCTAAAGAACTTATTTCAATTTCCAGTCAGCCCTATTATATAGGTATCTATTCTATATCTTCTATATATCTATTTATCTACCTTCTACAAACAAAACAAAGTAAATCACTATAAAATACTCATTAAGAGAACTGTGTTCATAACAAAACGCAACCAATGTCGCCTAACCAAAACTTTGTCACAATAAAACGACGTGATGCGATGCTGATAAGGAAATTTATAGCGCGCTATTATACAGCCTTAGAATGAATTCTGCGTTGTCACAATGAAGTTTCTAATTAATGAAAGGGGCCCTCGGTATTAAGATGCATAATTATGGTGGAGTTGATAAGCCATCCTCTGTGGTGAATATAGAGTTCGTTAGGTATCTTCAAGTGGGGTAATTTTACTCTTGTGAGCCAAGTTTGTTATTATATTTGATGTGATTATTTTAATTGATAGGTGATTTATTATTAGCAAGCGATAGGTAGATTCAAATTCAGTGTTTTTCAGATTCACGAAACGGCTTTAATTTCATGAATCGTTACGTTAAATTATATTTAAGTTTACGATTTTTTTTATCATCATCATCATTATCAACCCATATTCGATTCACTGCTGAGCTCGAGTCTCCTCTCAGAATGATAGGGGTTAGTCCAATAGTCTACCACGCTGGCCCAATGCGTATTGGCAGACTTCACATACGCAGAGAATTAAGAAAATTCTCTAGTATGCAGGTTTCCTCACGATGTTTTTCCTTCACCGTTTGAGACACGTGATATTTAATTTCTTAAAATGCACATAACTGAAAAGTTGGAGGTGCATGCCCCAGATCGGACTCGAACCCACGCCCTGCGGAATCGGAGGCAGAGGTCATATCCACTGGGCTATCACGGGATTTATCATCATAATAACATATTATTATTATTTTATTAATAATATGCTCCCGACCGACTTTTCGGTCACGGCGACTAATCTCATGGTGAGATTAACCATGTACCCTGGAGATATTAAAGTGCACAAGTGTGTGCGCAAGCACAGGTGCACTCTCTCTTCCCTCGCTCTCGAAATCCGATGAGACGGCATACCGACACGACCGGTGAGAGATCAGGCGCAGGACCGCCTTAATCGAATCCACACCCCTTTCGGTTTCTGTTCAAGTCGTGTAGAAACCGAAAGGGGTGTGGATTTTCATCCTCCTTTTCATTCTCCTACTATCAAGTTAGCCCGCTTCCATTTTAAATCAAACAATAAAAAAAGAACCTGACGTTTCAAAAGTGCTTGTAAACTAAGCCTAATTGAAATAAATGAACTTTGCCTTTGACTTTGATACTGTATAGCCTTTACAGGTATTGGCTCAAATAGTTCAGGTACTTTAAACTCCATATGCAGTAATAATTAAGCAGCTAAGTGTATTGAAACTGTGCAGCGGGCACCGATAGTTTCACTAAATTCTCCTTGATGTTTATCGATATAGAAGTACTTTGAAACACGAGTAGTTGAGCTGTATTACTCACTAATACCGGACAAAGTCAGTTCCTATGGAACTTGCATTTACGGGATACCGTATAAATTTAACGGAAAATTATTTGAAAACCGATTAAAGTTAAATTTTTGGAAGTTCTGAGATATTGATTTACACCTACTTTTGTTATAAATCACTTAACATCAGATGAGATTGTAATCAAGGGCTAACTTGTAAAGAATAAAAAAAAAAATGGAACCGACTTCAAGGACGTATTTTAGTTAATTAGATCTTAACACAAAAAGACCAATCTGGAAGGTTAATCTTTCAAACAAAAAATTCTTTAGTAAATGACGAAGCAATGAGGTAACAAACAATAAAAAAATGAGAATCCTTTTTTTGAAGTCAGTTAAAAATAAAAATCAGCAGCCTGTATCCGTTCACTGCTGGACAATGCCTTACCGAGAGCGCGCCACCTCACGCGATCCTCCTCCTTCCTCATCTTCCACTTCCTGCCACCTGCTGGTCGTCGGTCCATAGTGCTGGAAGACGTCCTACATAACGTTTGCTGATACATGGTCAACAACATTAATCATCATCCAGATCAGCCGATCGACGTCCACTGCAGGACATAGGATCCTGAGCCGCCTGGATCCAGCGAATCCCTGCGAATATCTTGATGTCGTCAGTCCACCTGGAGGGGGGTCGACCAGCACTACGCCATTCCTTGGGACCCCAACGTCCAACGGTTTTTCGAACTATGTGCCCCACCCATTGCCACTTCACTTTGAAATCATAGGCAATAACTGTTTTAATGTTATTTTCACAAAACTAAAACACTAACAAGTTTTTTTTTAATTTGTATTTGTCTGTCTGTCTGTCTTTTTGTCGGTCTAATATCTGAAACATATAATAAATAATAAATATATAATAAATTGACTTCCTTCTAGTGTAAACATAACAAAAACAATACACATGATAAGATATGCAACTTCACGTACGAAATAATTTTATAAGTTAAAAGTAATTTCTGGATTTATTTAAATGCAGGTTACTAATATAATATTTTGCATGCCGATCGGGCGTGATACAGAACAGATTATACTTATTTGTTAAGACCTTGTAAACTGTATCAGCAAATAAAGGAATTTGATTTGACGAGTAATAACCAATTGTTTCCTATTTAAGTTTATAAATAATTCATTAAATTTTACACTAAACTTTATAGAAGTAGAATTTTTACTTTTAAGCTTTTATAAAACTAAAATTACAAAGTGAAAGCACGATTGCAAAGTAAATTCTAAGCGCAGTTGAGTTTTTGCACACTAAAAACGTTCGAATACTGCGCAAAGACAACTTGATGGTAATCCGTTAACGCAAATTCCCTCTATAGTAAAATTCTACCCGCGTAGTCTGCAATGACGGGCGAAATTTGCATGGCTGATTGCCGTCCGTTGCTCAATCAAGGATATTTAACAAAATTAACTAATTGAGTGAATGTTCCATCGTTCCCTATCCCGCTAACTTGCCGGCGGTAAATTAACTAAACAACGAAGCTACGTGTATCGGGATAATTTAATAAGCACTAATTAGGTGATTTTGTGGGTTCGTCGGTTTTAATTTCGCTCATTTCGCTCGCCTAATCCTTCAATTTGTAAGGTTGCCGACCTTGGTTCGTAGATAACTGAATTAGGGACTAAATAAATAAGACTATAATGTGATTTTGAGGGTATTAATCTGGAACTTCATTGCCTTTTTCACTACTTTTAAGGCTTAACTTTGCGACAAAAATGAGTCTTTTCTCAGACAGCAATCTACCTTTGTACCGAAATTCATCAACTTTAATTGAAATTTGAAACAGGTGATTTTTTTTTCAGATAATTATCATTTATTTATTTAGCACCTATATAATGACCTTGAAAAAATATAACTTCAGACATATGTTTTATACGCCGAATTTTAATGGTTTTAAATAATTGAAAATTTTATCATAAATATCAGGAAACACATTAATTAGGTACCCATTAATTATTTTGAAAATAACAATAGGTTCAGGTAACTGTTCACCAAGAATTTGCAATGTTAACATCTAATTAGAGTTGTCGTGAAACACCCTTAGGGAAAAGGTAATTAATATTTCAAGGACTGGGTTATGAATACCCTTTAATGTAACGCGTATTAAAATGTTTCTTTGTTAAGATACTCGTTCATTACATGAATACCTATAAGTAGGCATAAAGGTATGAAAATAACCTGAGATTTTATTTTTTATTATTTTTAAAAGAATATTTGCCATATCTTTAAAATATAAAGAATAAAGAATAGATATTCAGCATCCAGCGGCTCCCTGCAACCCGCTTGATGTCTTCAGTCCACCTAGTAGGAGGGTCGTCCAACAATGCGCTTTCCGGTGCGGGGTCGCCATTCCAGCATCTTGGGACTCCAACGTCCATCGGCTCTTCGAACTATGTGGCCTGCCCATTGCATTCAGTGATGATCTACGAATCCGAGTTTTCGGAAACTATGGGCCTTATTAGAAGGCTCAAAGTCACTCAGCGGGCGATGCAGCGAGCTATGCTTGGAGTTTCTCTGCGTGTTCTAATCAGAAATGAGGAGATCCACAGACGAACCAAAGTCACTGACATAGCTCAGCGAGTCGCGAAGCTGTAGTGGGCAGATATTTAATACATAATTTATATTTATCATGGAATCTTATTAATCTATACTCTATTATGATGAGTCAGTTTATTGTAAGGGGTAATCTCTAGATCCACTAAACTGATTTTGAAAATTTTTTACCAATAGAAAGTCACATTATTTGTGAGTTTCAAATGCCACATTTTATCCCGTATTCCCATGGGAATGAGAACTACGCAAGTGAAACAGCGGGCCGTCTGCTAGTGATTAATATACACAACAAGTTTGTTTTGAAATAATTCTTTTTTGACTTTTTAGTGTAATTCCTTTGCAATCCTTTTGCACTGTTGAATGCTGATGTGTATTAAAAATTTAAACATACGAGTATTTTTCAAAGGAAAATGAGTATTTTTCATAAGGGTCGCCAGTACTGAAAATGTTTTAGTAATTTTGTTGTCAAGATAAATTAAAATGTTAGATGAAACCATTCCATTGCTTTTCTTTGTATAAGTTAAACATTTTAAAACCATGTTGAAAATACGTAGTCCATATTAATTTACATGAAAATGCTCTACCTTATACGTACAGTAAAACTGAAATGGTGAGTGAATTTCTAGTTTCAAATACACTCGATAAAGTGTCCCGTGAAAGTGTTAAACCGGTGTAATTTCGTTGCACCGACTCCTTTGGGGAATTGAAATAAAATGCTGTTCTCAAAATGGGAATTTCTCTATACTGCGCAGTATTTAAACTATTTCAACTAATGCAACAAAAATATTACTGCTAGAAAACTAGTCGGGCATACTCCGACCTAACACGTGACTTTTAGCCGTGTTTAATATTAAAATAAAACTACCACCAAATTAAAAAAAATAAAAAACCGTTGCGGGTAATTTGAGTACGCAAACACTTGGTGATTTAGGGATCCAAAGTGAGAAACCATACTCGTACTCAAACAAGTTTCAAGGAATTGAAACAGCGCCATCTAGTGGCACTACTGCACAACTGTTTCAATTCCATATAAATTCGCGTTTACGTTAACGCGATAGTAACAGTATGAAAATATTGAAAACTCCGACTAGGCACACTGTCTTTTTTAATGGCGTGTTCACTATTCAATGGTAAAGGGTATTTTGAGTTTAGACTCACTATTTTTAACCGACTTCAAAAAAAGGAGGAATTTTTTTTTAATGTTTGTTACCTCATAACTTCAACATAAATAATAACTAATTTAGAGGTTTACTTTGTTTGATATAGAATAACTTCCAGATTGGTCCCGTTTAATTTTCACGAAAATCGGTTGTGGCGTTTACGGTCATTATGCTAGGACACACTAAAAATAGGAAAATAAAATCTTTTTCACAAAAAAATTAACCGAACCTAAAGCCATACTCGAGGAATACTGTTTACCAATAAACAAATTAAAAACGAGGGTATAAATCGCTAGTCAATTCACATCTAATAATAATTATAATTAGCTTGTTCTTTATTAATGAAAATAAATTTGATTAAATGGATTCAAACAATTAGATATAGAGTTGTTTAAGTAATATGTTTTGAATAATATTTTAAAAAAACAATACATAAATTTAAAGTTCATAAAAAAGTTATGAAATGACATCCGTTTTCTACCCTCATTTCTAATTTGTTTGTTAGTGAACAGTACTCCTCGAGTATGGCTTTAGTATAGGTGCATTACATTAAAAAGCGAAAAATAACATCGTACCTATGTCCTTTCTATTGATCGCTATGAAAGCGGTGCCAAAAAACAATACATTTTTAGAGCACAACCTATTTTTTTAAAAAATGATTTTATCTATATTGTTATTCCATGCCTACCAAAACTACTCACAATTTTTCCTGAATTTTTATGAATATTCACCTACAGTAAATAATGCGTTCCATAATATCAGTAGGTACTCGACAGAAACCGTTATTCTCTGGCATAACTTTGGATAGTGTCGATTGCTTTTTGCGCCTTCGGGAAAGTTAGATTTCCCACAGGATTTCCACTATACACCTGACCGGACGTATAAAATATTTTCTCATTTTTTTACTCGTATGCAATGTTTTTTATAACTAAATTTATGCGATCTATCAGTAAGTATTTTATGGGCGGACCCTCGCCGGGAATTCTTTATTTACGCCGGGAATTTTATATCGTATTGGCCTAAACCCTCTCATTCTGAGAGGAGACTCGTGTTCAGCAGTGAGCCGAATATGGGTTGTAATGATGAAGATTTGGTATGGAATGTATAGTTATGTTTTGCATTGCTCTGTCCAGAGTAAATACATGTAATATAATTACAGTAGCCGTATTATATACTGGGTGCAGACTAATCCGTCCTTTATCTAGACTTCGCTTTGTGCTAAGTGGATATTGGTTATGTATCACACAAGGCATTAGTAAGTTAAATTATTCATGGCCTCACTCAGACGTATTGTTGAGTCTAATTGGTTTGAAAACCTTGTAGGGCGATTGCTTGGTGCAAATACCGCAACATTTGGTACTAAAGATCTTATTTCTTGAGTAACTTTGATTTGATAAAGCTTTTTATTTTATCAAAATAGTGAACAGAAAAGCATAGCGAAGCTACAAAGATATTAGCTTTAATAAGTGTAGTTTATAATAACAAATATGTAAATTATATAACTTTATACCGACCGCTAGGCCCGCGCGGAATTCAGTTTTTCACAAATCCCGCGGCAACCATGGATTTTTCCGGGATGAAAAGTAGCCTATGTGTTAATCCAGAGTAAAATCTATTTCCATTCCAAATTTCAGCGAAATCGCTTCAGTAGCCCCAGCGTAAAAGAGGAACAAACTTACTTACACACTTACACACAAACTTTCGCCTTTATAATATTAGTGTGATAATTTATTTAGATTTTATGTTTCAAATAAGTAAAATGTTATTTTTTTTTTGAAACAACAAATGTTTTAAACCACATAATAAGAATAAATAAGTGTTTTATGTTTTAATTTTATACATACTCAAAATAGTAAAAATCAAAATCAAAAATATACATCGCGTCCAAAAAAGTCCGCAAGTACTGTTTCGGCGGATTGTTTCGATTTTTTTGATGATAATTATATATTTGATGAAAAGCTACATTTCAAAAACATACATAAATCAATATGATTCCGTGATATTGCAATCATTAAAAAAAAACTTTTGCGTTTGTTAACTTACAGAAAAAAAAAGTTAAAACACTCTTGTCGTGATATTTTATACAACGAAATACAGTCGCAAATCCTGATACCTAAAACGTAAGAGAAAATATTAATAATGTCACGAAAACAAAAAATACCTACTTTGTTCCCGCGGTTGAGCATACAGAATCCCTAATAAGAGAAGCTTATGGCGAATAACATCTGGGGCTTGGATGGTAAACACTCGGCAGTAAACACGAGGTTACAGCAGAAAAATGTTATTTGTCGCTTAAGCTTCCTTATATTTCGTTGTTTTTATATAAGGATCGGCTGGAGGTGAATTGTTACATAAATATATATATTTCTTACTTTTTGAATTTTGACTTTGTAACGTAACGCGTTACGGCGTCACTCTTCCTTTTCTTACGGCATACGGCAGCAGGTTTAAGTTATCACTTCAGTCTAGCGTCCCGAGACGTATACGTATTTTTTATTTTACTTTCCTTAATTCCAATTCGTCAATTTCAAGTAAGCTTACAACTTTTGAACAACTAAGTTTGTCATATTATTAGTTGTTACTATACTAACGATTTAGCAGGATATTATATTGAGAACTAGTAAGTAGGTATGTCGAAGATGAAATTTTTTGGGGGTCAGAGTCACTCGCGTCCGTAGGTAATACCGAAGTTTGGTTTCAACCCTTGATACCCTACACGTGACCCCTGGGTGGTGCTAAATGAGTGACATTTCATGAGGTGGTAGACTTCGGTCGTGGCTTGAAAAACCACCCTGCGATCAGAGCCGCGTCGCCAAATGACTGATTATGGCAGGTAACTGTTACGATTAGTCGTGTTCCGGCGCGTTGGTCGCAAAAGCCGTCATAAGGAATTGGGTCTGTACAGTAGCTCTGCTTTCTGTGACAGAACCTGATCTGTGGAATAGATGCACCGGAAGTCTCGATTTGGAGGGTAGCGGGATCCGAAGCACGGTTCTCCGCTGGCCGACCGCAGTTCGTAGGGGGCCCAATTGTAGGTTAGCCACCTACGAAAGGCTGCCCCGCCAACTAACGAAAAATCCTGGAATGGCTTCCATCGTGCCGGTTGGCGTCCGGAGAGAGGGTCCGATGGCGATTTCCAGGGGGGTTCGGGCGTCCCCGCAGTCTCCATTCGAGCCTTTCATTAGTGTATCTTTTTTATCAGATTGTGGAGTCTATGATTGCAGAGCCTCGTACAACTTCCACTTCCTTTACCCTATTCACTTGATAATTATGCAGCACAAGAAAAAGAAGAGTAAATTTGTTCAGCGGTTGCACCCCCTCTCTCTCAAAGTGCATCTCACTAATATAAGGGGATTGCACTCCAATCTCGTTGCAGTCCATCATCATCTTGAGACTGAGAGGCCGAATTTATTCTTCTTGACGGAGACGCAAATCAGTAGTCCAGCAGATGCAGCGTACCTGCATTACCCGGGATATGCGTTGGAGCACAATTTTAAATCTCACGCTGGGGTGTGCTTGTTTGCTCGTAATGACATCTGTTGCCGACGTCTCCGTAACTTGGAGGTGCCCAACTTCTCCATCTTGTGGTGCTTATTGGATATGGGCATGGAGCAGATCGTGTATGCTTGCATCTATAGGTCGCATACCGGTGATCAGGAGACAACTCGGATGTTTCAATATCTTACCCAGACGGCTGACATTGCCCTGCGTCGGTATCCTGCTGCTCAAATAGTATTTCTGGGGGACTTTAATGCCCATCACCAAGACTGGCTGTTCCCATACCAGACTACAGACCACGCTGGAAGAGAGGCTCTTAAATTCTCCTTGTCATTAGGTCTCTCTCAGCTAGTCCATGAAGCGACGCGGATACCCGACATTGAAGGTCACACACCTAATTGTCTGGACCTTCTGCTGACTTCCGACCCAGACCAGATTACAGTGTCAGTTGCCGCACCCCTTGGCACATCCGATCACTGTGTGGTCAAGTCGGTTTCGATGTATTACCCTCCAAAGTCTGGCTCTGCCGGTACTAGGCGGGTATGGCGGTTTAAGTCGGCAGACTGGGATGAGATGCGGCACTTCTTTGCATCTTACCCATGGCGGCAGATATGCTTCTCTTCTAATGATCCGTCGAGCTGCGAACAAGCTATATCAAAGGTGATACGTCAGGGTATGGAATTTTTTATTCCATACGCTGACATATCTCTGGATGGCAAGGTTCCTCGGTGGTATAACTCTGCTTGCGCTGATGCTGAAATCCTTAAAAACTCAGCGTTTGCACCGTGGGCTGAAGCCCGTACCACTAAAGCTCCGGATATCTCTGCAAAGAAGAGAGCATTCAACTTAGCTGCCAAGTCCTACAAGAAGGTTCTAAAGAAGGCTCGTTTCAACCGTACCAACCGCATTGGGGCCAAATTAGCATCTTATCCACGGGGTAGTAAAGCTTTTTGGTCTCTCGCGAAATCGGTTGAAACCAACTTCTGTCGTCCTTCGCTTCCACCCTTGCTGAAACCGGATGGATCGCTGGCTTTCACCTCAAAAGACAAGGCTAACATCTTAGCGACTCTTTTTGCGGAAAATTCACAGCTCAATGCTGGGAGCACCTCCCCTCCAAACCTTCCATCATGCGACACTGTTATGCCAGAGATTCGCATACGCCAATGTGAGGTTTTGAAGGTGCTCCGCAGCTTGGATGTGAATAAGGCCAGTGGTCCTGATGGAATACCAGCAATTTTATTGAAAACATGTGCCCCTGAGTTGTCTCCTGTTTTAACTCGCCTGTTCCGTCTCTCCCTTAAGTCTGCTCAGGTTCCGAAGGCTTGGAAGGTTGCTAATGTACAACCTGTACCAAAAAAGGGAAGCCGTGCCGACCCGGCTAATTACAGACCTATTGCAATCACTTCCATACTTTGTAAAAGTATGGAACGTGTATTGAACAACAGGCTCCTGGCATACCTCGAGCAAAATGATCTCCTTTCGGACCATCAGTACGGTTTTCGTCGCAACCGTTCGACAGGTGATCTTCTAGTGTATGCCACTTACATCTGGGGTGAAGCCATCGAGAAGCATGGTGAAGCGCTCGCTGTTTCACTAGACGTCTCGAAGGCTTTTGACCGGGTCTGGCATGATGGCCTTTTAAGTAAACTTCCTGCCTACGGGATTCCCTCTAGCCTATGTCGCTGGATATCAGATTTCCTGAGCGAACGATCATTTCGAGTTGTCGTAGACGGCAGCTCGTCTGATCCAATGGCAATCAATGCCGGAGTTCCTCAGGGATCAGTTCTCTCCGCTACACTCTTCCTGCTGCACATAAACGACCTGCTCAAGCCAGGTTTATTTGGGTATGCCGACGACAGCACTGTAACGGATAGATATATGTCCAATCCTCGCGCTAGTGGGGCTGAGACCCTTGAGCAAAGAGAGACATTGGTAGAACGTGTCAATTTGACCTTAAACAAGGTGTCCGACTGGGGAGACGCCAATCTAGTCAAATTTAATGCTACCAAAACACAGGCGTGTTTATTCACTGCGAAAAGGAGTCCATTCCAGTTTACTCCTACTTTCCGGAATACACCTGTTCCGATCACCGACAGTATTGAGCTTCTAGGTATTACAATATCGTCCAAGCTCAACTTTGGAGAATGCATTGAGTCCAAAGCAGTAACAGCTGGTAAGAAGCTCGGTATCCTAAATAAGGTGAAGCGCTACTTCACGCCGGAACAGCTTCTTACTCTTTACCAAGCTCAGGTTCGTTCGTGCATGGAGTACTGCTCCCATTTATGGGATGGATCGGCCAAATACCAGCTTGCTGCTCTGGACTCGGTGGATCGCCGAGCTAGAAGGCTCATCGGTAACGAGGCGCTAACTAATGCGAAATTGCAATCATTAGAGCATCGCCGAAAAGTTGCCTGTCTGTCGGTGTTCTACAGGATTTATTTCGGAGAGTGCGCTCAGGAACTTTTCGATCTAGTTCCCTCTTCACCTTTTTACCACAGAACTGCCAGGCATCGCAGAGGTCTGCATCCATACGTAGTTGATGTCCCCTGGACTCGTACGAAGCGTTTCGGTTCTTCGTTCCTGATCCGCACTGCGAAATTATGGAATGCCCTTCCAGCTTCAGTTTTCCCTACCACCTACAACATGGGTGTATTCAAGTTAAGAGTGAATAGGCATTTTCTAGGCAAGCGCGTTCCACCTTAGGCTGCATCATCGCTTACTGTCAAGCATGATTGCTGCCAAGCGCTAGCCTATATAACGTAAAAAAAAAAAAAAAAAAATCCAATCTGATCGTCTCCAAGCACGTATCCAAAATTTGACCTAATAAATGCTTTAACACTTTTCTAATTTTTTGAAAGGATTTAGTTTAGTAAAAAGTATTTAATAGACTTCACTCAACCTTACAAAAAACAAGTAGTAGGTATTATTGATTTGTCACAAAAATATTTTTTATTGATTTTATTTTAATTACTTTAATGCATACCTACGGAACATTAGTTTTAACAAAAAAATATTCATAATTAAGAATGAGTTCTTGCAGCCAACCATAAAAAAATGGAATTACGAGTCGGAGGTCCTCGGCTGGGCCGATTGAGGTTTTCTTAATTGGTCCAAGTCTGGCTGGTGAGTTCGGTCTAGGCTTTGTCCGTGGCTAGTTACCGGCAAAGTTGAACCGCCAGGCGATTTAGCGTACCGGTACGATGTCGTGTAGAAAAATTGGTATGCGAAAATGCATACCAATTTTTCTATCCTACGCCTAACAAGTTAATCCGCTTCCATCTTAAATTGCATCATCACGTACCATCAGGTGAGATTTTAGTCACTTGTAAAGAATAAAAATAGTAAAAAAAAATATTCCGGAAAATTGCTGTGCCATTAAATTTGTGACCAAATCTCTCAACCACTCAAATCCAATTTCCATACTACACTCGTTCAAAATGTCTCCCTCAAAATAAAAGTGAAAGAATCTCTATTACAGCATCCGTGGAATGAAGTAGGTAAAATAACTGAGACATTTGTCAGTCGATTACCTGAGAGGGAGCCACCCCTATAATATCCCAAACACGGTTCCCTACGTCTTGGTTTTTTTATGAATATCAGAAAATTTTACTGTCTTTTAATGGTTTTTATGCAACAAGAATTACTGTAAAAAAATGTGGAAATAATTTTTGGAACACGCTATCGTACAATTTAAATTTCTTTTTTATTTGTGAAGTGAAGTGAAGAATCTGTTTAGAAGTGAAATGGATAGATTTTATTTATAATTGTACTCACTTTTTTAATATAATATTATTTTTTATTTTTTTATTTATTTAAATAATATTTATTTATTTTTGGTTGTACCACTGCACTGTTAATTGAAACAAGCTAGTAAAGCAGACTAAAGCAACAAACAGACTTAGAAACTGAAAGAATATATAAGCATATAGTTTTAAAATTAATTTGATATTGATTTTTTGAATTATGTATGCTTGTAATGTTCTTAATTTTTCTATTATATATTCTAAACAAGTTAGCCCTTGACTATACACGTAATTCCACCTAATTGTAGGCGATGATCTAAGATGTAAGCAGACTAACTTGTTTGGAGTAGGATGAAAATCCTCATCACTTTCGGTTTCTACACGACATCGTATCGGAACGTTAAATCGCTTGCCGGTAGTGTGGTAACTAGCCACGGCCAGAGCCTCTCACAAGCCAAAATTTCTGGATAAGTTAAATAATGTCAAACAAAGTGAGTATTTACGCTCTTCCAGTCTTCAACCTGAATTACATTTTTTAAATACCGTGCCACGTATTTGATCCTTCAGCGCGGTAATATATTAAATTGCGGTTCGTGTACGTGATATCCGATTAAATTCTCAGAAGTTAAGGAAAGAATTTTTAATAGGAAAGAAATTGCGGCGCGGTCTGTGGCGAGTCAAAGCGTTCTGATCTCGTAACTATACTCATTATATTCTTGCTTGTCTAAGTTTCAGTATGGCCGCCTTTGCTGGCATAATGGCGACCTTTTAAATTATTCATTCCTTTAAATGAAGATTAAATTCTTCTTAGCAAATGACAAACTTCAAGTTCTCGCTATTCAAAGCCGTTTCGGATGACGACTCGACGAGCCATCTGCAAGATAAGATAATTGCTCTGTTTTAAGAGTCTGTCTGTCTGTTGTCGTTTCTCTTCTTTCTTAGTCTATACTATCCAACTATAGAAATTAATTATGAGCCGTGATATCCCAATGGATATGACCTCGACCTAGGTTTGAATTCGGTCCGGGGCATGCACCTTTAACTTTTGAGTTATGTGCATTTTAGAAATTAATTATCACGTGTCTCAAACATGAAGGATAAACATCGTGAGGAAACCTGCATACCTGAGAACTTTCTTAATTCTCTAAGTGTGTGAAGTCTACCAATCCGCATTGGACAGCGTGGTGGGTTTGACTTAACCCCTCTCATTCTGAGAGTAGACTCGTGCTCAACAGTGAGCCCAACATGGGTTGTCAATGATGATAGATACTTATATTATAAAAACGAAAAGTCGTAAGTCCTTCTACCATTTAAAGTTAGTCCAAGACTGTATTTTATGCCCGTATTACCACGGGAACTGCTGAAAGTGTAGTCATTTATATTTATATTATTTATTAAAACACAAAAGGTAGGTACCACTAAGCTAATAAAATAGGCATCTGGTGTATCTATACTAATATTATAAAGCTGAAGAGTTTGTTTGATTGAACACGCTAATCTCAGGAACTACTGGTCCGATTTGAAAATTCTTTCAGTGTTAGATAGCCCATTTATCGAGGAAGGCTATAGGCTATATATTATCCCCGCACTCCTACGGGAATGGGAACCACGCAGGTGAAACCGCGCAGCGGCAGCTAGTAATAAAATAAATGAACTAAATCTATATAATATTAATTTTATTATCAAAACTAATACTTAAAAATACTTATTAAAATTTGCCGCCCTTGGTAGGGTGCCCACCGCTTATAATCATTGTCTACATAATTTTTGTAGAATAACAACATCAATTACTATTTACAATACCCATTTTCTAGTAGTCAGTTATAAATCGCGTAACAATAATTTTATATTGACGTGACAACGTCTTATAATTCGATGAATCCAGGCTCGAAAAAAGATGACGTCATGCGTCGTTCCCTCGCTCTAGGGTTGCCAACTTTTTTTACAAGAAATAAAGTATATTCTGGTCTATGAGGGTTATTAAACAGTATTGTAGAAAAACGAACATTTTCTCTTGAAAACTGCAACCATTCCATCAGTATTTTCTTATGACTTTGTCACTTTCAACTATCGTCAGTAAGTAAGTTACAGACAACAGATTTTTTTTTATCTGAATATGTCTTCAGTAGCCGGATACGTCGACCAAACATGTTAGATCTAATCCACCCAGATTATGTATGAACAAAACTTGTACCTTCTAAGAAAATTATAAACGCGGATGTTTGAAAAAAGGATATTATCAAATTATGTGATAACTCCAGTAAACATGTCAAGATTATTTTATCTGTATTTGATAGCTTTCTTCAGCGACTTAATCTAAAGATATAAATGCGAAAGGTCATCATCACGAAATCTCGAAAACCACTAAAGGTACAAAGATGAAATTTGGCAGGGAGGTAGTTTATAGTTAGTAGACGTCCGGATTATGCAAGACGGCCGGATTAAGGAGTTTTAAGGGCGGACGTGCATCCGCTAGTACCACTAAATCTTTCATCCTAAAACGTAGGTGTTAAGCATCATGTAACTTTAATTAAACCGGAAACCATAAACTTGTGGTGGTCACACACACATAGATTGTAAATAAAAATGCTACTTAAGCATTTTCGTAATTATGACGAAGTCGATACGGGCGGTTTGTCGCCAGTCGTTACCTAACCGTTGTAACTGATAGTCAATATAAGTGTTTTATCAGTGGAGCCTACTATTATTTATCACCCATAACCGCTACCCGGGACACGACATACCTTGCTCAAACCCAAATATATAAGTATCCAAATAGTACCAAAGTGGTACAAAAGTGGTGACCCGACTCGGTTTTATTAGCGGTTATTTTGCACGGGTAGCAACACGTAACGACTCACACATTGAAATTTAAAATGGCTCAACCAGAGGTGTCAGTTTCCGGCGTGTCTGTATCGGCGAGAATTCCTGAATTTTGGACGGATTTGCCGCGACACTGGTTCATACAGGCGGAGGCAGTGCTACACCCGCAGAAGATGTCTGACGAGGCGAAATTTCAGTTTGTCATATCGAAATTAGGAAAAGACGTTATACAACAAGTGACAGACATATTAGTCAAACAGCCGGAAAATGGTAAATATGATACATTAAAAACAAGATTACTTGACATTTATGAGGAGTCAGAAAATAGAAAGGTACAAAAATTGATATCTGAAATGGAGCTTGGCGACCAGAAGCCATCGCAGTTGCTGAGGAAAATGCAAGAGCTGGCAAGTGGCAAAGTTACAGATGAAACCCTTACCATCCTTTGGCAAAACCATTTGCCGGGATGGGTGAGAGGAATACTCACGGCATCAGGTTTAAGCGATATTAACGCTTTGGCCAGAATGGCAGACAAGGTGACAGAAAATGCAATGCCTATACAGGGGGTGGCCGCAGTACGGAGTGCAAGGAGTGATTCTCCAGATGTCATAGCGGAGATCCACAAGCTGGGCGAACGACTAAGAAAAATTGAAAATTCCCAGCGTAGCGGTGGAAGAAGCCGATCACGGTCACACGGCGCGCCACGTACGCGCAACACTAGCGGTAGCAGGAAGAGGACACCGGCAGATCCAGACTGGCTTTGCTACTACCACTATAAGTTTAGAGCCCGAGCACACAAATGTGTTCAACCGTGTACGTGGAAGACATCGAACCAGCCTACTGGCAGTGCGGAAAACTAGCTTCGGTCCTGTCTGCAGCGGGAGGCTGTGACCCGTCGATAAATTACCGCTTGTGTATAACTGACGAAAACAGTAAATTACGTTTTTTAATAGATAGTGGGGCTAATGTGTCAGTGTTACCCCGGTGGGCAGTGCGCGAGAAAAATAGAGCGTGCGAGGACTATAGACTGTATGCCGCGAACGGTACACCTATTAAGACATTTGGGTTGCATAGTTTAGTATTAAATTTAAAGTTAAGGAGAGCATTTCGGTGGACATTTATAGTTGCTGACGTTAGACAACCTATAATAGGAGCCGATTTTTTAACTAAGTATAAGTTAGTGGTAGATTTTAGTAAACGGAAACTAGTGGATCAGGTAACAAATTTTAATGTTATTGCTAGTATGTCACAGTGCATGGAAAGTTCAATAACTACAATTCATAATCAACACCCACATTATAGTTTGTTAGCTAAATATCCAGATTTAACTAAACCGGTATCTTTTAAGGAAGTTCCTAAGCATAGCGTTTGTCATCACATCGAGACGAACGGTCCGCCTGTTCAATGTCGAGCAAGACCGTTACCGCCAGACCGATACGCTAAGGCTAAAGAGGAATTTCGGTTAATGTGTGAAATGGGAATATGCAGACCCAGTAAAAGCGCGTGGGCAAGCCCTCTACATATAGTGCTTAAAAAAAATGGGCAGATAAGGCCATGTGGTGACTATAGGCGCCTAAATGCTATTACTAAGCCCGATAGTTACCCTATACCAAGGTTACGCGATTTCACGTACTTACTCGCTGATAAGAAAATTTTTTCACGTTTAGATATAAACAGAGCTTACAATTGCATACCAGTTAACGAGATGGACATTGAAAAGACGTCTGTGTCAACCCCTTTCGGGGCTTTCGAGTTCATCAGACTTCCTTTTGGCCTTCGAAATGCTGGCCAAAGTTTTCAGCGTTTTATGTGTCATAGCGTACTCCCAGACTTAGATTTTTTATTCGTGTATATAGATGATATAATAATTGCAAGTAACAACGTCGACGAGCATAGAAAACATTTAGAGGAAGTATTTAGTCGCTTAGAGAAGTTCGGTATTACTCTGAATATATCAAAGTGTTGTTTCGAACAGACAAAATTGGAGTTTTTAGGTCATGAAGTAACAACGGAAGGGATTCGTCCACTCGACGAGAAGGTGAAAGCCATCATCGAGTTTCCGAGGCCAGCTACTGTGGACCAACTCCGGAGATTTTTAGGTATGTTAAATTTCTATAGATCACACATACCAGGTGCCGCTGAAAAGCAGTCTGAGTTGGATCGCTATTTAACGAATACAAAAAAAAAAGATAAGTCAAAAATCGCTTGGACTGATTCAGCAAACGCTCAGTTTGAGCAGTGTAAACAGAGCCTAAGTGACGCCGCGACGTTAACGTATCCTGCGATAGACAAACCTTTGGCGCTTATGACGGATGCTTCAGAGTCATGCATGGGTGCGGTTCTACAGCAAAGAGAAGGTAACGTATGGAAACCTATTGCTTATTTTTCTAAAAAGTTCTCGGAAGCACAAAGGAAATATAGTACCTATGATCGAGAGTTATTAGCCATTTATTCGGCGATAGCTCACTTTCGATATATGATAGAAGGTCGTAATTTTATTGTGTATACTGACCATAGACCTCTAATTTATGTTTTTTCAAAGATAGGTAGCGTGAAAGAGCTACCTAGGCGAGCTAGACAGATAATGTTCATTAGCGAATTCACTACGGACATACGCCACGTGAGCGGGTTAGATAACATAGTAGCTGACACTTTGTCCCGCGTGGAAGAAATTGTTTGTCCTACGGTCATTGATTTCACGGAACTCGCACGTGTACAAAATGATGACGAAGAGTTAAGCGAACTAAAGAAAAAAATACAATACAAAAACATCGTGATGCCAGGCACCGATAGTTGCGTTGTTTGCGAAACATCGACTAATAAGGCCCGACCATACTTACCGGAAAGTTTTAGACGTATCGCTTTCGATGCAATTCATAGTTTAAGTCACCCGGGTATTCGCGCTACCAACAAAATGGTTAGAGATAGATACTTTTGGGTAGGTATGAATAAAGATATCCGAAGATGGGCTAAGGCCTGTATCCCATGTCAACGATCTAAGATTCAAAAGCATACTGTATCCGATTTAGGTACTTTCGAGAAAGTAGATCGTTTTAGTCACTTAATGATTGACATAATAGGCCCTCTCAATACATCACCCGAGGGATATAGATACTGTTTGACTATGATAGATAGAGGTACGCGTTGGCCAGAAGCTGTCCCAATTAAAGAAATCACAGCTGAAGTAGTAGCCAAAGCTCTTTATGAAAACTATATAACGCGTTTCGGAGTATTTTTTAAGTGTACTTCCGATCAAGGTCGTTGTTTCGAGAGTAATCTTTTCAAGCAACTCATGAATCTTATGGGTATTGAAAAGATCCGCACTACCGCTTATCACCCGCAGAGTAATGGGATGATAGAACGGTGGCACAGATCTTTAAAAGCAGCACTTATGGCTAGACTGTCAACTAAAAGTTGGGTAGAAGAACTACCAACCGTTTTACTAGGTTTAAGAGCCGCTGTACGGGCAGACACTAATGTTAGTTGTGCTGAAATGGTATACGGCACAAGTATTAGGCTGCCAGGTGAATTTTATGATATAAGTAAGGATAATATTTTAGATAGCTCTAGTTATGTAAGCAAATTAAAAAGTATAATTAATGATTTAAAACCTGTTAAAAGGGTCAATAAAGACTCGAGAAAAATTTTTGTTCACCAGGATTTACACACTTGTGACAAAGTATTTATCAGGAACGACGCGGTGCGTAAGCCTCTCCAAGCGCCTTACGACGGTCCGTACCGAGTAATTAGCAGGACAGAGAAAGTTTTTAAGGTCCAATTACCCACACGTCAGGTTAAAGTTTCTATAGATCGGTTGAAACCAGCTTATATTTTGGAGGAAAACGATAATCCCCAAAATACTATGTCGCCAAAAACTACGGAACCGATTTTAAAAAAGAAAGTCACAGTGTGTACGGTCCCTTATAATACCAACGGTGTAAAATGCAAAACAACGAGCAGTGGTCGCGTCAGCCGCGTACCTGCACGTTATGCTTAGTTGCATTATTGTTAATTGTTTCGTCATGTTTATAATTTTAAGAAATGATTTATATTTTATCACGTAGTACCAAAATTTTTTCTAGAATAAGTAAGTATATATAAATAAGGAATATGTTTTCACGAGGCAGTATACACATATATTTTAGTAGTGCAGAATAAGATATTATTATGGGCAACCAAAATAATAAAGAAAAAGTAGTGATTTCGCAGACTACCAATAGCGAACACAAAGTGCAAATTCCTGAGAATAACGTAGAGGTCATGTTAATAGTAATAATCGTAATGTTGTCAATTATAATATTGTATGGTGTGCGTGCCCAGTGGCAAAAATACATGAAAAATTTTATGAAGAGGCAAATCGACAACAATGTGCCAGTGATAAAACTTGACAGCATGTCGGCAATACAAAATGCAGGGAACACAAGTCAGGGCACATCAAAAGTAATATATTAAGTTAGGTAAATATATATTAGTGTGCAATGTTAAAGTAAAAACCATATTCTGTTTAAAGTAATTGTATTTGAAGGTGTTCTACAAAATTGTTTACATAATATTACACTTATACAAATTTTACATTGTCATTTATATATATTTTTTTGTTTTAATTTTTTTTTTGTTGTTAGCTTTACAGAGTTCATTAGTTTAAGTGTAACAAGTGTATGCTCCTCGTGAAACGTTTTGTCAGCATTGTGCTTATAGTGTTAAGAATGAAACACCCCTATACTTCCTATACATTGTTTTCTGTAAAAAAAAAAAAAAAAGGGGGTGGAATGATGTGGTGGTCACACACACATAGATTGTAAATAAAAATGCTACTTAAGCATTTTCGTAATTATGACGAAGTCGATACGGGCGGTTTGTCGCCAGTCGTTACCTAACCGTTGTAACTGATAGTCAATATAAGTGTTTTATCAGTGGAGCCTACTATTATTTATCACCCATAACCGCTACCCGGGACACGACATACCTTGCTCAAACCCAAATATATAAGTATCCAAATAGTACCAAAGTGGTACAAAAAACTTAAGATTGAAACCCAGAACACACACAAACACACAACCCTCTGGTTTCTTACAAAACCTTTTATATTATCCCACGTCCTACTTATATTGCGAAAAGTTGAAAACGATGTGTTCTGTGAAATTTCCAATAAAATAAAAGGCCTTACACGCGGTCTCTTGAGCCGAGCGAATGTTTTACTAAATTGACGTAGAACACGGATCATGCGTCCTTTTGATATGGTAATCCCGCCTACCCTTCGGCAATAATCGATTATTAAATAGGTAAAAACCCTCCAAATATCTATACAATGACATAAGAGGATTCTTTATGATCCAAATGACCCACTTTAGGTACCTTTGAAGCGAACATTTAACTTAAAAGGGTATTTAAAATAAAGTGATCATTTTTTAACATTTTCAGCAGACTTGTTTCATAAAAACTGTTCAGCCAAAACGCTTGTACCTACTCGTAAATGTTTAAAGTGATTTTTTTATTTTATTGACCATCTGATTTACCCCCCTATAACCTCACATAGTTGTGCTGTAGCCTGGCTTTAGTGGTGTGGAAATGTAATATATGAATTTAATTAAGGTGGAAGGTAATTCTATAGCTTGCAATAATAATTTATCTCTTTCAGTTAGCAGAACTGTCATACCTATTTGTTGATAATCATCATATTAACTGATGGACGTCCACTGCAAAACATAGGTCTTTTGTATGGACTTCCAAACATCACGATACTGAGTCACCTGCATCCAGCAAATCCCTGCGATGGGATGTCGTCAGTCCACCTGGTGGGGGGTCGATCAACTGCGCTTTCTAGTGCGGGGTCGCTATTCCAACACTTTGGACCCCAACGACCATCGAGTATTTTCAAACTATGTGTCCTGCTCATTGCCACATCAATTTCGCAACTCGTTGAGCTATGTCGGTGACTTTGGTTCTTCTGCGGATTTCCTCATTTCTAATTCGATCACCAAGAGATACTCCTAACATAGCTCGTTCCATCGGCCGCTGTGTGACTCTGAGCCTTCTAATGAGGCCCATAGTTAGCGATTAAGTCTTTTTCTCTAAATACCTAAGTAAATATAGGAACCACGAAAGTTACCTTGTAATATAAAAAAAATATCTCGCGTAATACGAAATAACTAGAAAATTCTGTTAGCAATATCCGCACCCTTAACCGAGATTCAAGCAAGATATCTATTAAAATATTCAGATTTCACTCGGAAATAGATGGTAACTTTATCTGCGAATGTCAAGTACTTACGTCTAATGGTGTTATCTTTGCTATGAATTCAATTTATATACATTTTTATATCTCGATATATAATGTGTATCTGTTAGCCGTTAGTAGTGTTGAGCCGTGATAGTCTAGTGGATATGACCGCCGATTTCGGAGGGTGTAGGTTCGAATCCGGTCCGGGGCATGCACCTCCAACTTTTCAGTTATGTGCATTTTATGAAATTAAATATCACATGTTTCAAACAGTGAAGGAAAAACATTGCATACCTGAGAATTTTCTTAATTTTCTGCGTGTGTGAAGTCTGCCAATCCTCATTGGGCCAGCGTGGTGGACTATTGGCCTAACCCCTCTCATTCCGAGAGGAGACTCAAGCTCAGCAGTGAGCGGAATATGGGTTGATAAGGATGATGATGATGATGTGTATCTTTTACGGGTAATATTAGAAGATTAATTAACCTCGGGTATAACTATTATTACACAAGCATTTTGGGTAACGTCAGATATTTCTTATAGGTACATCTAGGTCTGTCTACCATTTGAATTTTCTTTTTAATCTCTTCATACCTCACCTCTATACATTTTAACTGACTTCAAAAAAAGGAGGGGTTCTCCTCGAAAAAGTCCCGAAGTAACCTGACCAAAGTCTATTTAAGAAACATCATTCAAAATTTAAAATTGTCACCTTGAAAGCTCTGAAACTGAAAGGCCATTCGGCTTTAATTATATTAATTTATTTTAAACTTGCCGGCTACTTAGGCATAACTTGTCTTTCTTGCTGAAAGTGCAAAAGTTTCGAAGCTCTAATTTACTTTCGGTGTCGAAATTTAATTTCGGAGAGTACCTACTACATTTAGAGATAATATAATTAATGGAATTCAAAATCATGGATCCTTGTACATATATTCTTTACAACTTAGACTACACTATAATCTCACCTGATGGTAAGTGATGATCTAATCTAAGATGGGAGCGGGCTAACTTGTTTGGAAGGGGATGAAAATCCACATCCCTTTCAGTTTCTACACGACATCGTAGCGTAACGTAATCACTTGGCGGTACGTCTTTGCCAGTAGGGTGGTAACTAGCCACGGCCGAAACCTCCCACATCAGACCAATTAAGAAAACCTCAATCGGCCCAGCCGGGCCAAGGACCAGGACCTCCGTCTTGTAAATCAATCTCGCACGCCACTGAAAAAACCCTTCTATTCAATTAATTTATTTAATATTAAACAAGTTACTTACTCGTATGTTTTTCATTATGTCAAAACTGGTTAAGCGGTTTAGCCATCAAAACGTAAGCTGTGTGCCTGGTGGGAGTTTTTAATATTTTCATACTGTTACTATCACGTTGACGTTTACGCAAGTTTATATGGAATTGAGACAGTTGTGCAGTAGTGCCACTAGATAGCGCTGTTTCAATTCCTTAGAAATTCGCGTTTACGTTACGTGACAGTAACAGTATCAAACTGCCACTAGGCCCTCTGATAATGTTTAGACACTAACGTGCAGAAAATTTATTCTTGCGTTATTCCTAACCTGTAATAGGTTAGGAATAACGCAAGAATAAATTTTCTTAGCCCTATACTTTTAATACGTATTGTAAGAGTCCCATAAAGAAAACATAGCGTGCTTGGTTTTAGTGGCGTAGTAGAAACGTGTTAATCTAAGTAAGTTATCGCTTAAAGAGTGGTTGTCGGGAAAATTGCTCAATCAAGAGTTGAGGTGAGGTCAAGCGTGACTTACACAGCGCTCACGTAATGACTGGCAGCCTGCTATTGATCTATTAGCTTGCTACTTCAATATTACATGAAAGAAAGGTGATTATTAATTTCTACCTAGTTATTTTCCCTGCGCTGTGATCGTTGTAATACGTAAAATATTATAGAAAAGAGCTTTTTTAAAATAAAATTGCATTGTATGAGACATTATATATTGTTGAACAGGTCATTTTCCTTAAAAAGATTTTCTAATTTAACCTAACAATTGTTACGCACCTAAGTGTTCGCGCGGATTACATGTACGTAAACCATGTTTAAATTAAAACAAAATAGTGTTTATTTACATTCTATAATATGTATAATATGTAATAAATAGAGTTTTCTTAACTATATACAATCTGATTTTTTGCAATGGGTTACGATAATAATGAACGAATACATCTAGAAAATATCACACGTTTTGCTGTGTATGAGATAACGAAAAACCCATTTTAATCAATAACTAGGCAGAGAATGGCTAGGTTAAGAAACCTCAGTTTTATATTGGGGGGTTAAATAATAATATTTGAAGAGATAAATCAATATTAAGCCAACTGTGTGCTAAGAAAGTAAACAAAAAAACACCTTACTTTTAGAACTTTTTTTTGACGGCCTCCGTGGCGCAGTGGTATGCGCGGTGGATTTACAAAACGGAGGTCCTGGGTTCGATCCCCGGCTGGGCAGATTGAGATTTTCTCAATTTGTCCAGGTCTGGCTGGTGTGAGGCTTCGGCCGTGGCTAGTTACCAACCTACCGGTAAAGCGATCCGATACGATGCCGTGTAGAAGCCGAAAGGAGTGTGGATTTTCATCCTCCTCCTAACAAGTTGGCCCGCTTCCATCTTAGACTGCATCATCACTTACCATCAGGTGAGATTGTAGGCAAGGGTTAACTTGTAAAGAATAATAAAAAAAAACACTTACTTTTTACTCAACTTCATTAAGGCTCAAGTGATAACAAAGTTGAGTAATAAGCGATGGTTGTGACTCTCCATAACAATTACGACTCGGAAGTAATAAAGTTCTCTTTTATTCGCACGTGACGTAGGAATCGGCCGACTCCCAGTACGTGTCCCGCATATACCTTGGCTTCCTTCTTTATATTTTCATTTAGCTCCCACTTGCCCTTGTTTTGATATACGTCGCGTTGGCAATAAATCAGAGCTTTCTGTGTTATATTGTGGAAAAGTGAACGAAATACATTAGTAATTTACCAGATACCAGCAGACGTACACTTATTCGGAAAACTTTTTCCCTATATTCGCTATTTATGTTGTAAATTATAAAGTGTTTAAGGTGCTGGAATGGCGATCCAGTACCGGAAAGCGCAGTGTTGGTCGACCCCCCACTAGGTGGACTGAGGTTAACAAGCGGGTTGTAGGGAGCCGCTAGATGCTCGCGGCTCCCTACAACCCGCTTATATCCAGCAATGGACGTCTTTCGGATGATAATGATGCTGATGAATAACGTTTATGGTGTATGAACATTAATGAAACTAACCGAAATATTAATTTGCTCTTCTTAAAAGTTAATCTTAAAAGTTTGAATGAATGTTTGGACAGTAGATTCGGAGATGTTCCTAACCGAGAGACAGACAGTAACTATACACTTTGTGTTTTGTTAATCTGAAAAAAGGAGGACGTTCTCAACTCAACGAGTATTTTTTTATATACCTAATAACTACTACTAGTATAGTTCCAGATGGGTCCCATTTAATTTTCATGTAAAGTAATTTTTGTTAAAATCAAAATAAGTGAAAATAAGTGTAAGTTAAAAACATATTATTAGTACGTTTATCTAAAAAGTACGCAAGCATAGCCGCGCCCTTAATTATAATTATGGCTTTTAATTACTTGCCTATGAACTTTGTGAACCTAAGAAAATTCTCTGGTATGCATGTTCCCTCACGATGTTTTCCTTCACCGTTTGAGATACGTGATATTTTAATTTCTAAAAGTGCACACAATTGAAAAGTTGGAGGTGCATGCCCCGGACCGGATTCGATCCCACACCCTCCGGAATCGGAGGCAGAAGCTCCACTGGGCTATCACGCCCTTCACTTCGTATCGATTTGTTAAATCTATACTAATATTATAAAGCTGAAGAGTTTGTTTGTTTGATTGAAAGCGTTAGATAGCCCATTTATCGAGGAAGGCTATGAGCTATATATTATCTCCATATTCTTACGGGAATGTGAACCACGCGGGTGAAACCGCGCGGCGTCAGCTAGTATATATTATGTAACCGTCTATTAGCTAATATAGTACGAAAGGAATTTATGTGCTCCTTAAGGCGACGTGTTACGCTGTTTACAGTGTCGATTTTACGATAGATGGTGTCGTTTGTCCTCACCCGTAATGGCTGGACGACGCATAGAATGGGCACTTGAGATGGTGTGTATATTTGGGATAAGCTGCAGTCTCTGACAATATTCCTCGACGTTATATATAAGGCCTACTAGCTGACGCCGTGCGGTTTCACCTGCGTGGTTCCCGTTCCCGTAGGAACACGGGGATAATATATAGCCTTTAGCCTTCCTCGATAAATGGGCTATCTAATACTGAAAGATTTTTTCAAAACGGATCAGTAGTTAATCAAACAAACAAACAAACTCTTCAGCTTTATATTATTAATATAGATTTTTGGTTTCAGGAATTATAGAGGGCTAAAAAAATGCGTAATTTTTCTTAAACAACTATTTAATATTAACAACACCCGTACTCGAGGAACTCTTTTTTATATAATTTTATTTTCTAACCAACTCTCCCCTTAATAAATAAGTACCATAGGGGTTAAAATATCAAAATTCATAGTGCTAACATATCGTGTATCACCCTAAACCCGCCAACGCAAAGAGTTACAAATACATAAAGCAAAGTAATGTTCAATCATCAGTGCCTGTAATATCAAAATATAATTATGTATTATTGAACAATAATAATTTATTAATAAGTAAGTAAATAAAAAGCTCATTTTCTGTAACAATTAATACCTACTTATTAAATAAGGATTTTCGTGGGACCACTAAATAAAATACTAATTAACCAGCCAATTAAGAAAGGCGTCGAAAAAGAAACATTTTCTCAATCCGGTCACGCCCCGTTGTAATAAAGTGAGGCATTTGTCACCGAAACAACCACTTCGATCCCATTTGAAATCGAGATTAGAATAAAAAATTACTGCTTTAAAGGATTGTTCTTGGTTCAAGTACTTGGAAACATGCTATTTCTCTTGGTAAAGAAAAGTAGTTAAGCATGAAGAAAATTGTTTAAAAATAAAGTTGTCAAGCTAAACTTAAAGAACTATCTTAGAAGCTTGTATAGTCTTTAGTTCTCAGAGACTGTGAAAATTGATTCAGAAGATCCAGGCATTACAATGCCACAAAATATAAAATCAAATCATCAAAATACGGCTCACTGCTGAGCTTGAGTCTCCTCTCAGAATAAGAAGGGTTACGTCAATAGTCCACCACGCTAGCCCAATGCGGCAGACACACACGCAGAGAATTATGAAAATTCTCTGGCAGTTCCAATCAAATCGAACAAACACATATCTAGGAGCATTCATTTTATTATCAAGGTTAAAAATATAAATTATTTGTAAATAGTTACTGGTAGAATACAGTACAATACACACATAACCGTAACTGTTTCCAAACTCGTTAAAATATAAAAATAAATGCAACAAAAATAGTAATATGAGAATACTCTTTGCTATCATTACACTATTGGCGTCTTCTCAACTTTCATAAAATTTTATTAGTACAGAAAATTAATTCTTGCATTATTCCTAACCTGTAATAGGCAGAAAATTAATTCTTGCGTTATTCCTAACCTGTAACAGGCAGAAAATTAATTCTTGCGTTATTCCTAACTTGTAATAGGCAGTAAATTAATTCTTGCGTTATTCCTAACCTATTACAGGTTAGGAGTAACGCATGAATTAATTTTTTTAACCCTATATTTTTAATATGTATTGAAAGAGTCCTTTATAAACCAATAACGAAAACATAGCGTGCTTGGTTACAGTGGCGTAGTATGAACGTGTTAATCTAAGTAAGTTATCGCTTAAAGAGTGGTTGTCGGGAAAATTGCTCAATCAAGAGTTGAGGTGAGGTCAAGCGTGACTTACACAGCGCTCACGTAATGACTGGCAGCCTGCTATTGATCTATTAGCTTGCTACTTCAATATTACATGAAAGAAAGGTGATTATTAATTTCTACCTAGTTATTTTCCCTGCGCTGTGATCGTTGTAATACGTAAAATATTATAGAAAAGAGCTTTTTTAAAATAAAATTGCATTGTATGAGACATTATATATTGTTGAACAGGTCATTTTCCTTAAAAAGATTTTCTAATTTAACCTAACAATTGTTACGCACCTAAGTGTTCGCGCGGATTACATGTACGTAAACCATGTTTAAATTAAAACAAAATAGTGTTTATTTACATTTTATAATATGTAATAAATAGAGCTTTGTTAACTATATACAATCTGATTTTATGCAATGGGTTACGATAATAATGAACGAATACATCTAGAAAATATCACACGTTTTGCTGTGTATGAGATAACGAAAAACCCATTTTAATCAATAACTAGGCAGATAATGGCTAGATTAAGAAACCTCAGTTTTATATTGGGGGGATAAATAATAATATTTGAAGAGATAAATCAATATTAAGCCAACTGTGTGCTAAGAAAGTAAACAAAAAAACACCTTACTTTTAGGACCTTTTTTTGACGGCCTCCGTGGCGCAGTGGTATGCGCGGTGGATTTACAAAACGGAGGTCCTGGGTTCGATCCCCGGCTGGGCAGATTGAGATTTTCTCAATTTGTCCAGGTCTGGCTGGTGGGAGGCTTCGGCCGTGGCTAGTTACCAACCTACCGGTAAAGCGAGTAAAGCGTTCCGATACGATGCCGTGTAGAAACCGAAAGGAGTGTGGATTTTCATCCTCCTCCTAACAAGTTGGCCCGCTTCCATCTTAGACTGCATCATCACTTACCATCAGGTGAGATTGTAGGCAAGGGTTAACTTGTAAAGAATAATAAAAAAAAACACTTACTTTTTACTCAACTTCATTAAGGCTCAAGTGATAACAAAGTTGAGTAATAAGCGATGGTTGTGACTCTCCATAACAATTACGACTCGGAAGTAATAAAGTTCTCTTTTATTCGCACGTGACGTAGGAATCGGCCGACTCCCAGTACGTGTCCCGCATATACCTTGGCTTCCTTCTTTATATTTTCATTTAGCTCCCACTTGCCCTTGTTTTGATATACGTCGCGTTGGCAATAAATCAGAGCTTTCTGCGTTATATTGTGGAAAACTGAACGAAATACATTAGAATTTATTAGATACCAGCAAACGGCAAAATCTGACGGCCTCCGTGGCGCAGTGGTATGCGCGGTGGATTTACAAAACGGAGGTCCTGGGTTCGATCCCCGGCTGGGCAGATTGAGATTTTCTTGTTGTTGTCTGGCTGGTGGGAGGCTTCAGCCGTGGCTAGTTACCACCCTACCGGCAAACACGTACCGCCAAGCGATTTAGCGTTCCGGTACGATGCCGTGTAGAAACCCAAAGGGGTGTGGATTTTCATCCTCCTAACAAGTTAGCCCGCTTCCATCTTAGACTGCATCATCACTTACCATCAGGTGAGATTGTAGTCAAGGGCTAACTTATAAAGAATAAAAAAAAATGTATCTACAATTATTTGGAAACCATTTTCCCTACGTACGTTTATGTTATAAATCGTAAAGTGTTTATGGTGCTGAAATGGTCCACTAGGTGGACGTAGGATATCAAGCGGGTTGTAGGGAGCCACTGGATGCTCGCGGCTCGAGATCGTTGTGCTTGGAAGTCCAGCTTATGTCCAGCAGTGGACGTCTATCGGATGATAATGATGCTGATGAATAACATTTATGGTGTCTCGTTAATGAAACTAAGCGAAATATTAATTTGCTCAAAGCTTAATGGTATATAGATCTATCTTAAAAGTCTGAATGAAATTTTGGAGAGTAGATTCGGAGATGTTTCTGACCGACAGTAACTGTACACAATACACTTTAAGTAAGAAAGTAGGTTTATCTACAAAGTACGCGAGCATGGCCGCGCGCTTAATTTAATTATGGCTTATAATTACTTGCTTAGAAACTTTGTGAACCTATGAAAACCGCACTATGATCAGGCCATACAGAGGTAACCTTAAAAAGATAGACAAGATCTTTGCAACTAAAATACAGTCTCCTCTCAGAGTGAGAGGGGTTAGGCTAATTAGTCCATCACGCTGGCCCAATGCGGATTGGCAGACTTCACACATTCAGATAATTAAAAAAATTCGCTAGATTGCTGGTTTCCTCACGATGTTTTCCTTCACCGTTTGAGACACGTGCATGCCCGGACCGGATTCAAACCCACACTCTCCGGCATCGGAGGCAGAGGTCATATCCACTGGGGTATTACGCCCTTCACTTCGTATCAATTTGTTGAATAGGCTTTATATACAACGTCGAGGAATAATGTCAGAGACTGCAGCTTATCCCAAATATACACACCACCTCAAGTGCCCATTCTATGCGTCGTCCAGCCATTACGGGTGAGGACAAACGACACCATCTATCGTAAAATCGACACTGTAAACAGCGTAACACGTCGCCTTAAGGAGCACATAAATTCCTTTCGTACTATATTAGCTAATAGACGGTTACATAATACATACTAGCTGACGCCGCGCGGTTTCACCCGCGTGGTTCACGTTCCTGTAGGAATATGGGGATAATATATAGCTTATAGCCTTCCTCGATAAATGGGCTATCTACACTGAAAGAATTTTTCAAATCGGACCAGTAGTTTCTGAGATTAGCGCGTTCAATCAATCAAACAAACAAACTCTTCAGCTTTATAATATTAATATAGATTTTAGGTTTCAGGAATTATAGAGGGCTAAAAAATGCGTAACTTTTATTAACAACAATTTTTTCATGAAATTATTAATAAATCAAGTACTTATACCCCTGATTAAAACTATTTTTTGTTTAAAATATATTATGACGTGTCGGGTAGCAGCGACAGTGATTGCATTGTCATTTTGTGATTGAGGAAACACCTCGAGCAGGTACTTGTGACCTTGGGTGTAGGTTTAAGGGATCCCTTTAGAATGCATTAACACTCACCTCCCCTGCCCGGATTGTTCTCCATGCCCACACTAAACAATTTATGATCAATAATTACAACAAAAAACATTAACAATAATTAAAACACAAAACATTATTGCACAAAATCACTATCGCGACTAGCAGCATGACAGTGTTCACGCTGCCCTGAACTCCTGCTAAACTGAATTCAAGTCATCAAATACCTTCTTATTTATACCGTCACTGTTGCAACTACTTCGTACAAGTACCTCTTTTTTATGATAATATCACACTAATATTATAAATGCGAAAGTTTATTTGTAAGTGTCTAAGTATGTAAGTATGTTTGTTTCTCTTTTACGCTGCGGCTACTGAACCGATTTGGCTGAAATTTGGAAAGGAAATAGATTTTACTCTGGATTAACACATACTTTTTTTTCATCCCTGAAAAATTCATGGTTTCCGCGGGATTTGTGAAAATGTTAATTCCTCGACTTGTTAAATCATCAGTGCCTGTAATATCAAAATATGTATTATTGTACAATAATAATTTATTTTAGTCATAAAAATATAAGCTCATTTTCTGTAACAACTAATACCTACTTGTAAAATATAGATTTTCGTGGGACCACTAAATAAAATACTAATTAACCAGCCAATTAAGAAAGGCGTCGAAAAAGAAACATTTTCTCAATCCGGTCACGCCCCGTTGTAATAAAGTGAGGCATTTGTCACCGAAACAACCACTTCGATCCCATTTGAAATCGAGATTAGAATAAAAAATTACTGCTTTAAAGGATTGTTCCTGGTACTTGGAAACATGCTATTTCTCTTGGTAAAGAAAAGTAGTTAAGCATGAAGAAATTTATATAAAAACTAGCTAACGCCGCGCGGTTTCACCCGCGTGGTTCCCGTTCCCGTAGAAATAGGGCGATGAAATGGTCCATAGCCTTCCTTGATAAATAGGCTATGTAACAATGAAAAATTTTTTTAGCGCGTTCAATCAAACAAACAAACAAACTCTTCAGCTTTATAATATTAGTATAGATAAAGTTGTCAAGCTAAACTTAAAGAACTATCTTAGAAGCTTGTATAGATAGTCTTTAGTTCTCAGAGCCTATGAAAATTGATTCAGTAGATCCAGGCATTACAATGTCACAAAACTCAGAAACTTCACTCATTATCATCACTATCAACCCATATACGGCTCACAGCTGAGCTTGAGTCTTCTCTCAGAATAAGAAGGGTTACGTCAATAGTCCACCACGCTAGCCCAATGCGGATTGGCAGACTTCACACACGCAGAGAATTATGAAAATTCTCTGGCAGTTCCAATCAAATCGAACAAACACATATCTAGGAGCATTCATTTTATTATTAAGGTTAAAAATATAAATTATTTGTAAATAGTTACTGGTAGAATTCAGTATAATACACACATAACGGTAACTGTTTCCAAACTCGTTAAAATACAAAAATAAATGCAACAAAAATAGTAATATGAGAATACTCTTTGCTATCATTACACTATTGGCGTCTTCTCAACTTTCATAAAATTTTATTAGTACAAGTAGAATGTTTCTTTTGTTGCTTGTACATTTCTTTGGGGCATGTGCCTTAGCCAAGTGCTTACTTAACAATTTATAGCGCGCGCGGTAGAGGAAAATATTGTAAGGAAACCTGTGTGGCTAGGAAATTCTAAGACCTGTATTTACTCTGGGAATCGCGTATTGGAATCGTTTTTAAAGTTTATTTCGTGTATTAAAAGTAATTCAGAATTCGTAATGGAATTGCGTTTAGAAAATATATTATTTATCAATTTTACGGTATTTTCCCCCAGTATCTGTAGTCCTTACATGTAAACTGCACTAGAAAATTACCCAGTGAGGTCTTTACCTTTAACCCAAATCTTATTGGGGATAAAGGTGGATGAATTACCACCTATCTTTCTTTCCGACTACAAGTCACACACAGTTACACTTATAAGGAAGGAAGTGTTTTAGTCGGTTGAAATCCCGCAATAGCCGGTTAATTTTTCCTCTACAAGAAAAAAAATCGCTATTAATAATGGATGCATTACTATGTGAATTTAGTATATTTCATGCTAATCTGAGCCGTGATAGCCCAGTGGATATATTCTCTGCCTCCGATTCCGGAGGGCGTAGGTTCAAATACCGTCCGGGGCATGCATCTCCAACTTTTCAGTTGTGTGCATTTTAAGAAATTAAAATATCACGTGTACCTGCACACCAGAGAGTTTTCTTAATTCTCTGCGTGTGTGAAGTCTGCCAATCCAAATTGGGCCAGCGAGGTGGACTATTGGCCTAACCCCTCTCATTCTGAGAGGAGACTCAAGCTCAGCAGTGAGCCGAATATGGGTTGATAATGATAATGCTAATCTAAATTATTGAGCCATTGTTGTTGCAAAATATGCATTTGAATAGAAACTCAACAAACAATTTAATAATCAGATTGATAGTTATTTATAAAATTCTAAGCAAGTATTGACTTAAGAAGGTAAAGAAATAAATACTGTTACTCAAATAAACATAAACCGTAAAGAGCAAAAGCTGTGGAAAATATATTAAAGTTAAGAAGATCTATAAAGTACGAACGCCGCTTTAACTGCGATTAATGAAGTTATGACTTGTATAATACAGTCACATAACAGGTACTTGCAGTGCAGTCACGAGTGAGCAATAAATAACAAATCAGTCACCAGCATAATGGTCCCATTCCTCAGCGCAGAAGTTAAAGTTGGCCGTAGTTCAAGCGAAGTTCCTAGGTCGAGGAGCGTGGAGGTATGTACATGGTTAAAGTAAGATTGTTATGTAGAACGTATGAAAGTAGTTTTAACTAGTACAAATATTTTTTAAGAATTATGAGATTACCAAATTAACACTAGTGGACGACCGCAAATTAACCCACGTGGAAAAAAGTGCTAAACTATATATACTCATGACTTCGTTTTATAATTGATGAATTAAATTCTATACCATGAGGCGTAATCGCGCAGAGAATCTCTCTGTATTTCCATAAAAAGAAAACTCTACTAACTTTAGTTTACCTACTGTACAAAAATGCAATCGAGCTTTTCAAGATTGAATAGCTGAAAATCTATTTTGTATAAAATGGATTTTTTACCTTTATTATATTTTATATAATTAAACTATATCTTATAACTTCAAAAAATATTGTGCAAGAAGCAGCTATTAATAAGCTAATTAAACATTGATTATAAATATTTAGATGTTAATGAAAAGCTATTTTTCATATAATACTAATTTCCGTGATTGAATTGTTCATAGTTTGGTTCACAACTACTTACCACACTGCATCCGGCAGCACATAGAGAGATGAAATATTCAACCGAATATATCGAGGCCGTGCCGGTATATGCAGAAACTGAATAAAACTGAAAATTGTTTCAACGTAAAAGATAAAAAATTGTATGCCGAACGTAACAATGCCGTCGACTGACTACAAATTGGATTCAATTGATATGCAAATAAACTAATGAACGTTGACACCGCTACACCATTTTGATGATAAAGTTATAATTGGGGTCATTGTTATTGAAAACTAACCCAATTTTTAAATAACAATTAAATTTTATATAATTATTTTCAATTTCTCGATGAAATAAATGAGAAAAATTTATTTTATCGTTCATTTTTATTTTAATATATTAAAGTTGGTAGTATCGTGATATTGCGTATTTTAATTTGAGGGCCAATTAATACGATGAGACAGTATTGCATTATTTTTTTATCGTTTGGTTTATTTTGATGACTATTGACATTTTTTTTTTCTTTACTAGTTAGCGCTTGACTACAATCTCACCTGAGTAAGTGATGATGTAATCTAAGATGGAAGCGGGCTAACTTGTTAGGAGGAGGATGCAAATCTACACCCCTTTCGGTTTCTACACGACATCTTGAACGCTAAATCACTTGGCAGTACGTCTTTGCCGGTAGGGTGGTAACTAGCCACGACCTAAGCCTCCCACCAGCCAGACCTGAACCAATTAAGAAAACCTCAATCGGCCCAGCCAAGAATCGAACCACGATCTCCGTCTTGTAAATCCACTGCGCATACGACTGCGCCACGGAGGCCGTGAAAAAGACATTTTGAAGATAACAACACTAAGATAAGATAACACTAAAAGCTAACTTGAAGACTAATGATGTAAACTTATTCAAGTGTTATTTCTTTATCTTTCAACAAAACGGCAAAGACATACCGCCAAGCGATGTAGCGTTCCGGTACGATGTCGTGTAGAATCCGTGTAAAATGTAAAATTTGTGTTTGACAGATTATTAATGGCAGGCGCAACTGATCCGTATCATACGTATCGGACGCAATGCATCAAGCGGATTTTAGTATCGTTTGTATAGAAAGTTATACAAGTGCGTCCACTGATCCACATCGTGCGGATCGCATCAAACGAATTTTATTTACAGTAAAATCAAAAATCCGTTATAAGCCATGCGTCCGATACGTACAATGCAGAATGGTGGACACCTGCCATAAAACTTAAAAACAAAATTGCTTCTTTTCTATTCAATATTGCGGAAGACAAGGTAAATTACGTTGCGAAAATTCGTTATGATCCTCTAAAATTTAAATTTGATACCTTATGATATTCCCAGCGTTTTCACTCGATCTCATATTCGTAGCTTAAATTACAGATTTCAAAATCCAATATTTTTAATCATACTTCCATTACATTCGGATTTTTACGGTTTGAAATATCGCTATAAAAGACACTTGGTTGCTGTATTCCTTAATTGGATTTTAATTGAATTGAATTTCAATACCAAATAATTTGCAATAACAACTTTCATTATTACTACAAGTGTCTGGGAGAGATCGCTTTAGCGATAAGGCTACCTTTGCACTCTAACTTCTGCTATAAGCTTCCTTTTATATATTATTTTTATTTTTATTATAAACTATTTTTTATTTATTATTTTGCTGTTTGGAGCAATCTATACTAATATTATAAATGCGAAAGTAAGTCTGTCTATATATCTGTTACATTTTTTACGGCCATACCGCTTAACCGATTTGGAAGAAATTTGGTATAGAGATAAATTGGACTTTGGAGCAGAACATAGGATACTCCCGGAAAAGTCCAAGATTCCCGTGGGATTTGTAAAATACAATTTCACGCGAACGAAGTCGTGGGCGTCCACTAGTAAAGAATAAATAAAATGAATTATCAGCCTATTTTAACGGCCCATTGACCAGGAGGGCTATTCTGTAACGATATTTAATATAACTCGCAAGTGCGAGTGTCGAATGCACCTCTATCTTTCTATAGTATCGTGTTAGACAAAGAGAGATTGAGGTGAATTCGAAACTCGCACTTGCGAGTTATATAATACCTACCTTCCACTCAAGTCACTCTCCCCGGCCTATCCTAAGTAACCCATAAAGTATTACACACCAACAAAAGTGGACGGCTTTAACGCCACGAGCATACTGAAGCCACGAGCACACGACCGTACGACGAGCGCCCCATATCGCAAGTCGTTCCCGCCAACTGAAATAAGTCGCGCCACCTAGCGTCGGCACGAGCCAACACGAGATCGAGCAACGTCATATCCGTCTCAAACCAATATTTCCTACAAAATTATAAACAGTTAAAGTTTGCCGTATTGTAGGAATTAATCTTTTTACTGAACCAATTTTCAAAATTCTTTTATCACTAGAAATCCACGTTATTTATGAGTGCCACAGGCGTCATAGGCTACGTTTTATCTATTCCCGTATTCTCACGGGAACGGAACTACGCGGGTGAAACCACATGGCGTCGGCTAGTATCTAATAAAATAATATTATTCCAAGGTTAAATAAACGCGAAACTTAAGGGAATAATAAATTTATTATGAGGTATTATTCTGATACCCGTGTTACCGTGGTAACTACAAAGGTCAAAAGGTCATCAACTTCAGCTCCACTTCGTTGAACGTAGACCCTGGCTTTGTAAATGAACATTTCATTTTGATAAAGGTACAATGAACATAACTAATTTAGTCAGAACTCGCTGTGTATCTCCGCTGAGGGAATCCTTGTGAGATATTCCAAGTACAATATAACATTGGAGATGTTTTCTCTACAAACTACGTGTGTTCCATTGTAGGTAAACCACGTAAATATATAATGATTATGTACTGAAGCTTTATTAAAAGCAAATAGATACTAAGTGATAGAAATCCTACTAATATTAGAAACGCGAAAGTTGGTATGGATATTTGGATGTATGTTTGTTTGGATGTTTGTTACTCTTTAACGCCGCTACCACTCAAGTGATTTGGCTATGCGAAACGATAGATTTTACTCTGGATTAACACATAGGCTACTTTTTATACCGAAAAAATCCATGGTTTCTCGAGATTTGCGAAAACTAATGATCTTGATGATATGAATGTTTGTTACTCTTTCACGCCTCGCCTACAGAACCGAATTGGCTGAAATTTGGTATTCAGATATATTATAGCCTGGATTAACACATACACTACTCTTTATCCCGAAAAAATCCATGGTTCTCGAGGGTTTTGTGAAAAACTAAATTCCACGCGGACGAAGTCGCGTAAATCTCCTTGTCGTTTTCCCACTTTGAATGCAAAATAATGAGTTCCTCTTTCATCACGTTTTATTTCAAAGGTCAATTAATTAACTACTATATTTACACATTTAATATCTTCAACACACTGTAACAGTCGGAGAGTGTGGAAGAATAAAGGAGAAAAATACAAAATAGAGGAGAAAAAGACAAAAAGAAGTTTTTTTTTCTTTTCCTTTTTGTCGGCTAATAAAAATTTTTAATTATTAAATGAACATAACACAACAATACAACATACTCGTAACACTACACTGCCTGCCTTGTTCAACATGCTCTTGTTTAGGGTTAGAGTTCATCATCTAAACGTATGATTCTAAAAAGCCTACCCCTCCCCCGTAGCGTTACTCATATGATCAATTACGAGTACTTCTCAAATTACTGTGGGGCTTAAAGGATTAAGATTCATCCATGCGTCTCAATGATTTATTTCAGTAGGTATTAAATTACTTTTAACACATGTAGATAACACATGTAGTAACTTTAATATCACTCAACGTGAATTTGCATGATGCAGCAATTTAAAATCTCACTGGCAGACTCCCACGAATTTGACCTTTGTCTCTGGAATTTTTAAAAAAGGTCGTAAAGTAGAAGATGTACTCTTAGTACTCAATTAAAAATCGACGTAGAATATAATTTGACTCAACGAACTTTACTAAGATCAAGAAAGACAGGGTTTCGTCCAGCATTGCTATATATTAGAGTAAATAGATGACTGTAAGAATACTTTTTGTGTTCTGCAAAAAAAATATATATTTTTAGTTTATGTTATTTTTTCTTCAATATATAGACATTTAGCTTTTACCTATATTTTACTATCCTATATTTCATAATTTTGTTTTACTTATATTGTGTATTTATTTTCTGTGGTATTAACAATGCATACACAATATACCAATTGTAATTGTAATATGTCAATTGATATTTTGTATGTATTAGTAATTAGCAGATGTTGATGTTTCCGTCCCCTTGGGAATACGGGGATAAAATATAGCCCATGTTCAATTGTGCATCTTTAATAGTGTAGAATTTTAATGGTGAAAGAATTTTTAAATCAATTTACTAGTTTCAGAGCAAAGAAACAAACAAACAAATATTTTTGTAACATAGGTATAGAAGTATAGATGTATTAATATATCTCGAGTGTAAAAGAGATGTCAAAGTAATACTATACCATCAACAAACGTAATGTAAATCACAACATACACCCTCACACCCTATGGTAATAGGGAAAAATAGTAACGCTTCACTAGTCAAAAAGGAATAAAATATTGTGTAGCTTCTCCTAAAAAGTTCCTCACTACAGATAGACGTCTCGAGTCTTCAAGATGCAGAGCGTTACTCCTCAAGACCGTAATTTATTTTTGCATCTACGTGACTCTTGGACAGACCCAAAACGAGCCATCTGTGCTCTATGATCGATACGACACATGCCTTGACAGTAAACATCGACATTATTGCAACTCTTTGTTCTTTTCTTGATCTTTGGAAATTCTGACTTATGTTGGAGGGCTGCCAGGGTGGTATAAAGAAGGGTGCAAATTAACAGAAATTAAATATAAATATGTTTATATTTTTAAATTCTATTAAAAGATCAGCGGGCAATAAAGCCAGCTATACTTATATGCATAATCTAAACAGAATGAGGGGATTCGTAAAAAATGCTGAAGTGGCAATAATTGGGGTACATAGTTCAAAAAGCCGGGATAATTTGGGTTTCAAAAGAACTGGAATGGTGACCTCACGCCGTAAAATGCAGCATTGATCGAACTGACTATTGACGAAATGAAAAATCGAGTGTAATAAATAAAATTAATCCAAAATTTTAGACGTATAAAGTTTTAACTGGATTTCTTTGACTTATGCTGAATATCTTGCAAAATTTCAAAATCTAAACTCACTTCACTTCATGTGAACGACCAATGAATTATTTTAGAGATGTCTATTTCGTTATTTCTATTTTTTCTTCACAGTAAAATAACAATTTTTTTTTTGCTCCGACCTTCGTTAGAAATCAATTTCTAGATCGTTAACACTACAAATCTAGTATTTCGAAATTAAAACAGGAATTCAGCATTTTTAGCTTCGACTGTTGCTAGTTACCACCCTACGGGAAAAGCGATTTAGCGTACTGATACGATGCCGCGTAGAAACTGTCAGAGGTGTGGGTAGAATAATCTTGTACCTCTTCAAAGTTAGGCTCCATCTTGGGCTGCATCGTATCTTGACAGCAGGTAAGATCGCAGTCAAGGGCTAACTTGTTTTAAAAATAAAAAGGCGACAGATGCATTGGACGGATTTTTGTATCCTTTGTATAGAAAGTCATACAAGTGCGTCCACGGATTGCATTGAACAGATTTCATCTACCGTTAAATTAAAATCCGAAAATTTGATGCGATGCGTCCGATACGTACTCGTACAATGCAGATCTGTGGACGCCTACCATTACTCGTAAACACAGCATTTCGGTCTGATCTTGAATAGTAACAAATTCTGTAGCCTCTCCTAAAGGTCATCATACGTTTGCTACGTTCTCAAGATGCGGAGCGTTATTCAAGTACGCAATTTATTTTTGCATCTACGTGAGGGACGTAGGTTTCCAAAACCTCAGACCAATTATTGTATAGGACCTGCGTCGCTTGTATCTTGTATGCGTAGTATCGATGTTAAATAGTTGTAATCGTGTTCGTCGGTTAAAGAGCTCCGTAAAAATACCTTTCTGTGTAATTGATTGGTGTAAAAAACGGGCAAAAACTTCTAGTTTAGTATAAGATATATACTAAATCTAAGCTCGTTTTCCTCAGAAAATGACAGACAATTTTGTTCGTGACTATGCGTGCGATACATGTCCTTCTATAATTGGTCTGAGTCCAAAACCGACCGTTTGTACTCCATGATCGATATCGTGCAAGTCTTCGTTGTTAAAATTCCCTTTTTTTATTATTTCCGTGTTCTGTTTTCGACTATTGTTTGCTGTTTGAAGTCTGAATAGATGGACGGTAAAATGGCCGATTCATATTTGAATAGCACGAGTAGGAACATAAAAGCCCATATATTGAACGGACCATAAAGCCTTGCCAATATAGAAATTTTGAATAATTTCTAAAAATCGATTTCTTTTTTATTCGCCGTGTAGTTTGTGCTTGACTTATCTCACCTTTTGTTTGCGAAGAAAGTTGTGTACGAATTTTTGTACGTGTATGGACCAACAGAAAAACACTAATGGATTAATTGTTTTATTGTTAAAATGGTTTATTTTTGATAAATAAACCATTTTAACAAGATCATACAGAGTTGAATCCATCTTTTTAAGTCGGTTAAAAATCAGTCGACGTCTTTCTTTATTGTGAAAATAAAAACAATTAACCCTAAAATATTAATTGTGTGGAATTAAAAAAAACTCGACAGTAATCTAGCAGCTGAAGAACACTAAAGGGTGCTCCCGGGTCTAACTAGTTAGAATGACGTCATTGGTTGAATGCGCACCCCTCACTCGTCTAGGCGTAACTGGCTAAGTACACTCGCTTCTAGTGCGTACTTTACAACTACGGGTGGAACTCTATTACCTAGCTTCGTTTTAGTGTAGCTGTAATCGAGATGGCTATTAAAATTTTGTATAGTACCATACAATTTTGTTTTGTAAGCTACAGGGTGTATGCTCTTTAAACTGAATCTAGATTTTTTTACAGAGAAAGAATGCAATAAAAAAATTACTAACTTATCCTAATTAGAATCTTGCTCACATGAAGTGGTGGCAAGAATACTGTTTACATTTACGCGATGACAGCCAGGCTGATTCATTTAGCAAAAAGTAAGCCTGTTCTTCCAGTCGTGGCAATTAGGTGCGGTGAAATAATAATCATGATTGCTTTTACATTTTTGCACCTTCTCCATATTTTTCTATGCTACTAATTTTTCTATACAAAGCTTATTTAATTATTTCATTTCTTGCTTAGCTTGATTTAGGTGTACCTAAACAAACTAAAAAAGGTGAAAATTAAAATGAATACTTAGCTGAAAACTGAAAATTTGTTTATTTTCGGCACTTGGGGTGGTTTTTTTTTAATAAAAAGGCACAAGTTGTTTATTAACTTTAATATTTTGCAAATAGAAAATCGATGTTTTGTGTAACAGAGTGATTATTTTATTTTTTTTTTATTTTTAGAAAAAAAAAATCTGAAATCCCCTGTATAATATCGTCACATAAAGAGTCCGCCATTTTTTAAAATAGGGCGGGAACATTTCGAGGAAACAAAGCTTTTCGAAATCATCATGGCGTCCTTTGATGACTTGAGTACATGTTTTATATATATCTGGCACTCATGATTTTCTCTGTAACTCTTTTCAATTCTTGTTGTAGGTACTCTTTTTATTTAACTAATTTATCTCTAAACTTAACGAAAGTATACAATTTTAGTTAGCTAGTAGACTGACATAATACTCGATAAATATCAATTAAATCAAAAATAAATAAAAAGTCTTTTATTATTTCCCATTTACATGCGATAATTATTCTACTAATACAATACAAAATTAACACATATAAGTACATTTTATGTAATAGGTATATATTTTTATTAATATATATTTGTTTTTTGTTTGTATTTGTGGTATACGAGTACATTATCTATTTATAGATGAATCTGCAATTTATTATAATGGTATATTATTTTTGCGTATATATATTTTTTTCTTAATTTTGCATTATTTTAATGAGAACCTCTCTGTAGGGTAAAGACCTCCTCCAGTTTTTCCCAGATACCTAAATGACTAAACTTTTATTTCTATTTTTCTCAAAATATGAAATTGTTCTACACAGAATCGATCAAAATACTCGTAGGTAGCATGACATACAACAGCATCTTAGTGACAGTTTTGATTAATTATATTTTTGGAAAACATATATATTTGTGAGATAGGTATACGCACATTTTTTCTTTTTACAAATATAGAAATTGTCTGAAAATACGACAACTTGAAGAGATTTTCAGTTTTTTTCCGCAAAACATGAAACTGTAGACTACAAAGAACCAAAAATCTCTTTGCACTTAATCTGCCAGACTTCTTTTTACTTTTTGCACTGCACGAATTGCATGCGGGGAGGCGAAGGAAATAAAAGCGATAAAAAACATGACACTTGATTCGAGACAGACAGCACTTGAGACAATGGCAGTATCATACACTGGCTGTATCATAAATTATACAAAGATATTCGGGTATAATTGTAAACTGTTTCTTTGTTGCAAATTTGAGGGTTCCTGAAATCGCCTGGCTTCGCTGTATATAAATTATGTTGTGTACATTCATTCATAGACGTAGAATTTAACAAAATAAGTCAGTATTACGTACCTATTTTAAGATTTTATGTTATCAAAAATAAATAGAAAAAAACCGCATATAAATAAATCCGTTTGGTAGACTATAATATCGACAACAGACAAGCAGACAGACGGATTTTGCGACAGGGCCGGACTAAGGAGGTCTAAGAAGTACTTAATGTAGTCCCGGTCGTCCGCTAGTTCTTGTATATTTGTGAACGAAACTATCGACTTGAATACCGTATAACTCAGAATACAGAAAACCACCAGAAGGAATGATAGCGCAAAGAAGTGAAGCCATTTAAACTACACATTTTACGATTACTCACTCTGTGTTTGTCGTGTTGTTTGACGTGCTATACAGGTGACAAATTTAATTAAATTAAGCCGTCTTGTGCTATTCCTTCGTGTAAAAATGCCGTTGGTAAAAAAAAGAAACTGAATAGGATCACATTTCACGTGTAAGTAGCACAAATAAATATTTTTATGTTAAAATAATGAATATTTTTTACGTGAATTTAGTTGTCATAGAAACCGATGACTTCATTTTGTAAGTGTTGCCAATGTAATTGTTTTGATTTTCCCTACTTTTAATTTCAATTCAAGGATTTATTATTTATGTAAAATATTAATCAACTAAATAGGTAGGCATAGGTTCCGGCAATTAAGTTGAAATAAAATTGTGGTAATCAGCGCAGATAAAGAAAGTGTAAAATAATCTTAAAGCTTTAAAATTTTACAAATAACAATGGCGTGCTATATTATAATAAGTTCGTTCGTTCTTGTCTGTTTGTGTGTTGCTTGTTTGCTCTTTTGTTTGTTTGTGTACCTACTTGTTTGCTTGTTTGTTTGAGCAAGAGGATTAAATAAAATATTTTTATCTTCAAAACACATTCTTAAAAGATATTAAACCAATTCAATGGCCTTATTTATACTTGAATTTTAAGAGACATAAATTTAGAGAAATAAGACGAGATAATAATAACTGTGCACACGATTGAAATACATATTTATAATAATAATATAATATAATTATATGGAATATATAAAATTATTATTGTAAATATGTATTTCTTTAGTTTGTTAGTTGATAAGTTTTATAATAACCGTCTTATTATATCTATTATTTATTTGTCCTTGTCTTAAATTTTTTAGGGTTCATTTTCTTGCTGACTCTTAGCAATCACTAGAAAACTGGTCCCACTGTTTTTATTATTTACCATACAAGTTAACATTTAACGTGATGAACTGTACACTTATTGTTTTCCTTTTAACATTATAATTTTTTACCACAAAATAGGGAAAAATTTAACAGCCTCATGTACTAGCAACATTACGCGGGTGAGAATTGCGACGAGTGCAGGCTGTTGTGTACAATTTTTGGACACACTGCGCACTATAGAATGACATCTAAACGTGGCTTCTGGTGGTTTTCTGTATTCTGAGCCGGATAAATGCATCATCGTACAGTACTGTACTGTAGCAAATACCTACGCAATAGTGTAGCACGTAAAAGATGAGACACGTAGTGTCATCCCTTGAAAACTTATACTTTTATTTTCAGAAATTGTTTTTCGCGTTTGTTTTATTTAACTCGATTACTTGTTCTTGTACAATCCATTGATTAATAATCCGTGTTCTACTTCAAATGTAATCACTAATCAATCAATAGATCAAAGAAATTTTATTAAGTGAAAACTTCTTTAGCCGCTTTGAGCACTTTCTATTATGCTAACCACCCACCATCCGATAAGCCCACATGCCTAAAGCTCTAACGGCTCGACATCCAAGTTGGTCGCGATATGTATGACACCATGCCGATCGCGACCAACAAACAATCGGTTAGTTAATTATGGGATGTCAAGCCGTTAGCATGGGTGGCTATCATTAGGGTAAAATCGTATGGATTCGCGGCAACGACATTGTAATGATTGATGCACGCCCATTGTGTTGTGCGCCTTAGACACTTTTAGGATGAGTGAAACCTCGTGTTCGTATCACCGACATGCTTATAGCAGTATATAATTTTTCACATCTATCGACAGTCTCTATAGCTGCCAATTTTTAAATTATTTCGACAGTTCTAAAATCTGAACAGTTGTCATGAGGAAAACCAATTACCGCGATTGCAGTATTACAACGCGTCATGCAACCGCAGATCATGGGCCAGTTTACACGTGTCGTTACAATTCATTCGATCGAATTCACAAGTTAGTTTAAATGTATTATTAATATTATCTAAACTCAGTCAACTCAGCGAGTTGCAAAGCTTAAGTGGTAAAGGGCAGGCCACATAGCTCGAAGAGCCGATGGATGTTGGGAACCCAAGGTGCTGTGCGACCCTCACCAGAAAGCTCAGTGTTCGTTGACCCCCCACTAGGTGGACCGAGGACATTAAGCGGGATGTTGGCGGCTCGAGACCGCGGTGTTTGGAAGTCCACGCAAGGGGCCTATGTGTGGGTTTAAATCCGGTCAGAGATGTGAACCTCCTTTCCAGTTGTGTGCATTTTAAGAAATTAAATATCTAGTGTCTCAAACGGTGAAGGACAAACATCGTAAGGAAACCTGCATACCAGAGAATTTTCTTAATTCTCTGCGTGTGTTAAGTCTGCCAATCCGCATTGGTCTAGCGTGGTGGTCCATTGGCCTAACCCCTCTCATTCTGAGAGGAGACTTGAACTCAGCAGTGAGCCAAATATGGGTTGATAATGATGACGATGATGATGATGATTACCATACCAGTAGACCCGACAGCCGACAGTCTCTGTTAACCTTACCAATAGTTGAAGGAAAATGCTTAAAAGATCAATCATCAAAGATATTCCTATGGCTAATTTTCCTACAAATGATAACAAAATTGCTTGTATTACAAATTCGCATTTCAGTTCAATCATTGTAATCCAAAAAATTCAATTTCTGACAAAAAGCGGTGTACAAGTAAATTAGATTAATACTCGTTGCGGAGTTGGCAATGTAAACATAATTACTGAAAACAGTTATTGTTGATATTCGGGCATTAATTGAATTGGTGCTCAAGTTTATTCAGAGGAGGTTAGTAAAGGCAATTAATTGGTCTTGATTAAACTAAACAGTGCGCCTCGTGTTGTGAATATTTAGGTGTAGATTAGGTTAGTTTTGTCTATATACATCTGACGGATTAGAATGGTTTACGTGTTCCCAATCACAGTATTAATAAAGGCTGGTGGGAGGCTTCGGCCGTGGCTAGTAACCACCCTACCGACAAAGACGTACCGACAAGCAATTTAGCGTTTTGGTACGATGTCGTGTAGAAACCAAAATGGGTGTGGATTTTCTTCCTCCTCTTAAAAAGTTAGCCCACTTCCATCTTGAATTGATCCTCCTCCACAAGTTAGGCCGCTTCCATCTTAGATTGCATCATCACTTATCATCAGGTGATATTGTAATCAAGGGCTAACTTGTAAAGAATAAAAAAGGCGAAAGTTATTGTGTAATGTATGTATGTTGTGTGTAAGTTAGTTTCCTTTACGCTGCAACTATACCCATAATGGATTTGGCTGAATTTGGAATGGATATATATGTATGTAAACAGCCACCTCTCTTGATAGCTGTAGCTGTCAACTGTCACCTGTCACGGGTCTTTTATGAGGGAAAAAGATTATAGATAAGAGCTCCACAATAAACTACAAATCGTTAAATAATCACAAACATACAGTGTGCTGATGGAAATGACATTTGCTATCGACAGGTCACGTGATCAAGATCTGTCATTCCCATACATTTTTCTACTTTTCGAAACGTTAGCGATCGTAGAAAGAGAATCGACGTGCCACTTGGCTAGGGGGCTTTAATTTAACATAAATAACATTAAATACGTATAGGCTATACTTTTTATATTAGAAAGTATGTGTATTATGTAGGTATGTTGTCGCCGCGTTGCAACGACTTGCGGTACGGACGGTTTCAGTGTGCTCGTGGCTTTCGAGCCGTCCACATCTCTTGTTGTGTAATTCTTTATGGGTTACTTGGGATAGGCGGGGAGAGTGACTTGAGTGGAAAAGGAGAGTGTTTGTAAACAGTCAAAGGCGCCTTTAACCCTACACACAACGTTTACAAGTGCGGGACTTCACTCAAGGTCATTCTCTGCCATTCTAGGGTCTTATTTTGGTTACAGTTTGATTTGTTATTAAGTTGTCCTGACACTGACAAATATTGTGAATGTTCGACATTAGTTTTCTTATTTTTGTAATCACTTCTGAGTCTGCTAGAAGGTATTTATTCCAAATTATGTAGAAATAAAAATTCCAATACGGGTTTTCAAAACAAATATTAATTCCTCAGAATAGAAAAGCGCTGGCTGAAGTCCGTTATTTTACCAACGAACGTTTTTCTTTCATACTTTTTCTCCGCGATTTTTAAACTGAAGATAGTCTAAACCAGAACCTCGTCAAATCAAACTGATTCCGAAACGTAAATTCTCGCTCATGTCAATAGCTATCCGCGCCAGGAAAATATTTGCGTCGTCGTCCATGTTTGACTTGCGAAATACGGGCGCAGACGAGTACGAATCGAAAATCAGGGTGTTCTTGAATGTGTGAGACGACGATGAAAAACAGTGATTTATTTGCATTTCAGAGCTTTTTTTTTAATTCTTCACGAGTACTTGACTGCAATCTCACCTGATAAGTGACGATGCAATCTATGATGGAAATGGGCTAACTTGTTAGGCGTAAGATGAAAATCCACACGCATTTCGGTTTCTACACGATATCGCACCGGAACGCTAAATCGCTTGACGGGTAACTAGCCTACGGGCGAATCCACCCACTAGCCAGACCTGGGCCAATTAAAATAACCTCAATCAGCCCAGCCGGGGATCAAACCGAGGACCTTGTAAATCCACCGCGCATACTACTGCGCCATGGAGGCCGTCAAAACTAGAGCCGAGCTTAGAAAAACCACAATGATACGGGTTGGAGTTATATGGGGTAACTAGCTGACGCCGCGTGGTTTTACCCGCGTGGTTCCTGTTCCCGTAGGAATACGGGGATAATATATAGCCTATAGCCTTACTCGATAAATGGGCTATCTAAAACTAAAAGAATTTTTCAAATCGGACCTGTAGTTCCTGAGATTAGCGCGTTCAAGCAAATTCTTCAGCTTTATAATATTAGTTTATATAACATTACAAAGATATGAACAATTATAATATATTTCTCACGAGAATTTTACGTTTTAAATAATAATATATTCCGTTGGGTGTAATCTACGTTGTTAATTTGCGAAATGAGGTTAAATGGGTATTTCTCTTCAAATATTTATTTAATGTGAGAAAGATGAAACGTGTGCCTTTGTTGAATTATTAATGTCTTATTTCTCGTAATAATGCCCCTGTTCCTTCCTAAATATACGGACTCGGACTTTATGAGTAGGTATTTTTAAGCTATCACGATATAACCTCGTGATAGCCCAGTGGATATAACCTCTGCCTCCGATTCCGCAGGGTGTAGGTTCGAATCCGGTAATCCGGCATGCACCTCCAACTTTTCACCTACGAGTAAGTGCATATTATGAAATTAAATCACGTGTCTCAAACGGTGCAGCAAAATTAATATCGTAAGGAAACCTGGCATACCTCACAGAATAAAGACGCTCTAGAATGAGTATTTACAAGCAGCGTGATGAAGCCGGTGAAACCCATAAAAAAAATCACGCGTCTCTTGGTCATCCGCATATACAAGCTTTTTTCATAATTTGTATTTCAAAATTTAACACTAACAACAATTACATATAATAAATTGATATAATAATCAATAATTACCGATAATAAAATTTTCTGTCGGAAGGGCGGTAACAAGCCACGGCCGAAGCCTCCCACCAGCCGACGGGGGCCATCTTCTGCGAATCTCCTCATTTCTGATTCGATCGTGCAGAGATACTCCTTGCTAACAAATTTTATGTGCGATTTGAAATACAGGATGTTTCTTAAATTCCAATTGGGCTTTGAGTGAGGCTGAGAGCAGACGTAATGCCGCACTTGACGCAAGAGCTGACCGCGGCTACTTCGACAGCTTCACATTTTGCTGTTTGACGTAATTTATAAGCTTTTAGCTTTTGTCAATAATCTTCACATCACACTATCATACTTCACACTAATATTATAAAGGCGAAAGTGTGTGTGTAAGTGTGTAAGTATGTTTGTTCTTTTTTTACGCTGCGGCTACTAAAGCGATTTGGCTGAAATTTGGAATGGAAATAAATTTTACTCTGGATTAACACATAGGCTCCTTTTCATCCCGGAAAAATTCATGGTTCCCGCGGGATTTGTGAAAAACTGAATTCCACGCGGACGAAGTCGCGTGCGTCCGCTAGTTTTAACATAAAAATGGAGCCGTCTTCAAAGACGTATTTAAGTTATTTTGATTTTAACACATAATTACTAAACCGTTTTTCATGAAAATGAAATGGGACACTGTAAATATACTGTTTCAAACAAGCATTTTCAAAATTGGTCTATATATGACGAAGTTATGAGATTTAAAATACAAAATGTCATTTAACACCAAATCTGCAAAAGACAACTTTTAGTTGAGACACTTAAGAGCAATGGGCGTATTATTAACAAATATTTTTAACATAATATAAATATTATTGGAAAGTAATATGTGCGATTTGAAATACATGATGTTTCTTAAATTTCAATTAGGCTTTGAATGAGGCTGAAACTACAAAATGTAAGCGCAATTCGCATATTAATTTTATCAAACAATTCAATGTAACATCGTGCAAACTTTCAATGTCTTATGTGAAATACAGGGTGTTTTTTAACTCTGCGTTCATGGGGGTGGAAAGCATTAAACAGACGTGGGGGCTGGGTTGTTATTAACCAAATGGACAACGTAATAAGTCTAGAGAAAACAATATTTGTTAAGACTATTTAGTTATCAAAAACATAAAACAGAAAAAATATAAAAAAAGCTTTTTTAACAAAACTCTACTTGTATCTACAAAAAATGTTAGTCTATTAAGATATCAATTTACGTAATCTTATTTATTTTGCAAACAACCAATCAACCTTTGTTTTTACATATTTTTTTATTATTTTAAATATTAATAAAAATAAAATATATAAAAAATATATCCTGCATCATGAACTTGGGCCGTCTCCGAGATTTACTCATTCAACCTCTTACCGCTGGCCAGTGAATGAAAAGTCATTTAAAATAGCCCTTTAAAAAGTCGAGCACATTTTATATTACATGCGCATTTCACGTCAAGGTAACAGAAGCAATTAGAACATACTTTCTTCGAGTCTTAAAGAATTCAAATTATACTTTAAGTACGAACTCATTTCATGGATTGTTGTGTGAAATTGACATTGATAAAATTACTTTTAACATAACTTATTATAGTAAAAAAGTTAGGTAAAAATCTATCAAACTTCAAAATTCAAATTAAAAATTTATTTATTTCAATTAGGCTCATTTTACAAGCAGTTTTGAAAAGTCAGGATTATATCATCATTTAATTTAGGTAATCTAATGGTGGTAATAATAGTCGAAAACTTAAAATTAAAATTACGAGGGTTCCAAACGCGCCTTGGTCCAAGAAGAGCCCACAACAAACTCAGCCAAGGTATCAAAAAGGTATGCTTACTTTACAGTTTCAACCACGAGTTTTTCAGTGTACATAAATTATAAAACGGTACGATTTCATTTAAATCATTAACTGTTTATTTTTTAATGCAGCTTTCTTAGCAATTTAGCCACATAGCATAGTAGCATAACGGAACATAGCATTCTATGCTATGCTATACTCGTTGTCTCTATCAACAAACCATCGTGCCGGAAAGAACCATCCTTTATTCAATATCACAGCTTTTACTTTGTCCCCACTTTAGTCGCACTATAAGATAAGCGTTCTATTGTACGCGAAAAAGGTTCCATATAGAAAATATGAAAATTGCGGCACGTAAAGCGCCGATAACGGAGGACCCTTTGCTCGTTTGACCTTCTTCATTGTAATTTATATTAAGAACCCCTCAAGGTTTAATCGGATTCGATTAAATAAGTTCGAGTAACTATCTCTAGAAAGTCGGGTCGGCGAAGTTGGTATAACATACGGTTACAGCCATTGTATCGTTGCAGACAACACGTCGTAAAATTGAACGATAGAGTTCGTCGCACTTGAGGGTTATCGAAACCTTTCTAGAGTATTTACTCGTCTTCTTATATATGTGCTTGAGTCTGTCTGATGTTTCTATTTATCCGTTTTATTTTGTTTTTTTATTCTTTGCAAGTTAGCCCTTGACTACAATCTCGCCTGATGGAAGCGCGCTTGTTTTAGCTTGATGACTTGATGAAGACGAGGATGAAAATCCACGCGCCTACCGAATTCTACACGATTAATTATTGTTAATTAATTTTAGCTTTTAATTATCATTTTGATATCCCTCCAGGTGGCCTGACGACATCAAGCGACTCGCAGGGATTCACTGAATGCAGGTGGCTCAGGGTCGTGATGTTTGGAAGTCTCTACAAAAGGCCTATGTTCTGTAGTGGACGTCCATTGGCTGATATGATGATAATGATGATTTTGATATTAGTTGGATTATACTTTTGAAAGACTGTTTAGCTTTCCTTATAGTGGTAAGGTTTAAACGCACTCTGCCATATTTATAAGCATGGATTGAGATTTGAACCTCAATTTTCTTCACAGTTAAGTGGAATTGCTACTACTTAAAGTGCACTTAAGTTTGAAGAAAATTTACATTTTATCTTAATTCATGTTTGTAAATATGGCCTGTTCTACCTAGGTGTAAAAATAAGGGAGTTTTTAGGAAAGCAGATACACATTTACAAATTATCATATAACTTTGAGTGCTTGCAAAACAACGGTTTTTAGGTAATCAGGTTTTAATTTCATACACGTCTCCCTAAATAATTAATTTAACAAACTCGTTTCTGCTGGCAAACACACAAAGGCATTTGTGCTGTCAACTAACTCCAAAACGGCCTTCCGAAATTAGAACAACTATAATTTATCTTAGATTTCAATTCATACATCAAAACATTTTCAAAACGTTCTGACGCCAGAAGCATCCAGAGTTTATATCATGAACGTAAAATGTAAAGGATTTACTCTCTAAGAAATTCAATAAGCACAAGTGACACGTTCTCCTTTAAATCTTCCCGACGTAGTCTATTTTGCTCAATACAAAATAATCAGAGCGGAATGATTGAAGAGACTTCCCATAGAGCTGGAATGGGCGAGTAACTAAACCTACATAGCTATCAAAATTCAATTAGTACGTGCCGTGTCTGGAGACCGATTTGTACCTCGGCCACGTCTTGAATAATCCATTACTGACACACGAGCTTAACTCTTCATGAGATATTAACATCATAGATACCATTAACACGTAATGCTTCAGTGACCCGAGCGTTCATATGCTAATGGTGACCTATTAAAACATCACGTAATCTTACCAGATGACACTCGGAATTGAAATGAATGGATTAATTTATTCGGGACATGTTTGTGGCTACTTTTTGGTCTAGTTTGGGTTATCAAACGAAAACTTTCGTTCGTTCGCTTCTTTTTTTTTTTATTTTTTACAAGTTAGCCCTTGACTACAATCACACCTGATGGTAAGTGATGATGGAGTCTAAGATGGAAGCGGGCTAACATGTTAGGAGGAGGATGATTATCCACACCCCTTTCGGTTTCTACACGATATCGTACCGGAACGCTAAATGGCTTGGCGGTACGTCTTTGTCGGTAGGGTGGTAACTAGCCACGGCCGAAGCCTCCCACCAGCCAGACCTGGACCAATTAAGAAAACCTCAATCGGCCCAGCCGGGGATCGAACCCAGGACCTCCGTCTTGTAAATCCACCGCGCATACCACTGCGCCACGGAGGCCGTCAACTTCTTATTAACATAATATAGAAAAAGAGCTAAAACGATGTCGTTTTGCTGTGTCGATTCAACAACCTTACATTGTACAGCTGTAGATATTAATTATATTGAAGTCTTTTACTATATTATATTATCTTCTGTTAATATCAGTAGACATTCCATTATGTATGTCAAACGACTGAGTTAGTTAAAAAGAGACTTTTAATTTCGATATATGAGACGAATATCTTAGCATTCCATGGATTCACCGTGCGGGTGCCGGGTGCATCGCGTGGTAGAGAGAAAAAAACAGAGTCCTGAACTTGTGACTACAGGATGTAGGGTTAAGGAATTCCTTGACGATCGATCAACACTCCCCGTTCTCTGCTCGTGTTGTTCTCCCTGCCTAGCCAAATTTGATAAGATCCTATTATAGCAGCTTTGGATACTCGTTCTAATATAGAACTATCTGCACTTCTAGAGATGCCAAGGTCTTTAAGCAAATTATAGAGAGATTTTGCTGGTAATTCTCTCGCACCTACGTCTACGGCGTACAGACTAACTACATAGCTATTTTTATTTAGTTCATTTGTTAGGCCATAATAAATTAAATCCCAAAATAAAACGTGTAAAATATTGGGAAACACTCTGATGTATTTTGTGGATACGCTCGCTTAGGCCGATTACCAAATAACTACTGTTGTCCGCAAATACAACGGATTATGCTGTTCCGAAAAGCACATCAACTATACGTCATTGCAATTGACGGAACATGAAGCTACAAAAAGTAATACGGTTTTTTGTCGACCAATACGAAATTGGATGGCGAAATGTCAATTTTATTTACGTACAAAATGGCGTGAAAGCTGATATTGGAAGATGGAAACAGTTAAAAATAACGAGGCAATTTAATCAAGCCCCGCTCTCTGTTTTTCGCAAAATATTCTGGATATTCTGCTAATATCATAAAATGAATGTATAGATGTAATATAAATGGCAAAAAATATCGGGTTGTGATATATATAAGTATCACAAATATAAAATTCGTTTATATCAAGTACCCAGCAGCGACGAAGAGTCCATACATGCCGATTTTTGTATTGAATATATATGATGGATGTATGAGAAACCGGAGCTTGTATCATGTGGTTTGAATTTCCTTTTCTTTGGGACGGCTTACCTTCGTCCATTTTTCGCCACTAGTAACTACGGACTTATATTATGTAAAAAACTTGGATGATTGACAATTTAGATCTCAGAAATCTGATACCAAATTACCAATTAAGATAAATTTAAAAGATTACCAAACCCAAAATCCACCATAGTCCTGCTCCATCATTGTCTACCGTACTTATCTTTATGAGTGTTATAGATGAAACTTTTAGATTCAAAACAACGAAGGTCTGACTATCACTAGCTCTTAGACAATTAAATTTAACTTCATCTATCTTCACTGAAAAATGCTACAAAAGGTTTCTAGCAAGTAATAATAGGCTTAGTTAAATAATAGAAAGTTAAGGTACTGTTACTTAGGCTCTAAAATAGTATGCTAAAACATGCTATTAAGTATGCTAAAAACATGGTCTTTCGTGCTTGAAACGAGCATGTATAACAGTAGCTTTATGTCATTGAATTAATCATTATATTCCATTAATGAACGTTAGCAAAATTTATATTCGATAAACAATTCTAAATAATAATTAGAATTCAAATCCAGTCATTCATACAAAGACAATTCTCCGCTTTCATAGTTCCACGTTAGTGTCCATTATACAAAATGGAAGCACGGGATTTCAAGTTCATTAGACCCGCATCTCGTTAGCGCATAGTCGAGTGCTTTTCCAATATTGGTCTACTGGACAATTCATAGCTCTAACATAATTCGAATCGCTACACACAATGCCATTACGATAAGTCAACTCAATTGTTCTCACAAAACCCGTATCTCCATAACTATGAGTATAACTATATGCATGTCTTAAAGACTGGGAGCCAGTGATGCGTTGGCTTTTGTCATTCTATAAAAGTTAAAGTAAAAGTAAGTTTGTTAGACCTCATAGGTTTCTATCAGCTAAAGCCTCAATGTCAATAGCTCTACGGTAAAGCGGCCGCACTCATCACCGAGAGGTAGTGGTTCGATCCCCGCCACGTTGGGCTATTGTCGTACCCACTTCTAATACCTGAGTAATTGGAGCGGTATAGTCATATTAAAAAGAGAGAAAGTCAGATTCTCAATATCAATAATTTCCACTCGCCAGACACTAATGTCATAGCAAATTTTTCAAAGGCTAGCCGGGATAGAATTACGAGTAATTGACATTAAGGACACTCAACCGTCAAAAGCATTATTTTTTAAATTTTCTTTGAGATCATTTAAGAAATCTAACCCTCCGTCGCCAGTCACATGTCTTCACGGCAACTCTTAGCAGCTCTGCTAAAAAGCGAAGTCGTCACAGGCTCTGAGACTATTTATTACTTACAACTTGAGAATTTTCATTCTATTTTGATGGTAAAACTATTATTACGAGTAACTTGTTTGCTATTTTTGTAGTCGCCTCATATGTTTTTATGTGGAACTTTAGTTTTGTTTCATACTTAGCGTTTTTTATCCATGTTTTTGAATCATGATCTTACTGAATATATAGCACGTATTTTATTGCATATTTTTCTAAAGCTGGTTACAGTATTTTCATGGTATGAATTATTGCATATTTTTAGTTATAAATTATTGGATATTTGTCTATAGCTGGTTACAGTATTTTGAGGCCTTCGTGCCTCCGAAAAGCAATCGGCATATTTAAAGTTCATAAAATATCTACCCATATGTAAACTCATTTGATGACCTGACCAGCTGGTACGTAATGCCGTGGTTTTCTATAGATTTTTGGTTTCTTGGGTTTAATTCGAAAGTATATTTTCTAAGTTAACTCAGAGCTATGGTAGTAAGCATCGGCCGTAGCCATTACCATTCTAACAGCAAATATGTACCGTCAAGCGTTTTAGCATTCTAGTACGATGCCGGGTGGAGACCGTCAGAGGTATGGGTAGAATAAACTTGTATCTCTTAGTGTCGCCGCACACGGGCCACACGCGACAGCCGCAAACACCGCCACAAGAAGTAAGAAGGGGCCACAAAAGCTGACGCGCGACAGCCGCTTGTAGCCGGTGGACGACCAGGGGCGTAGCTACCGCCGCATCAGCCGTATCAATGATACGGGGCCCACAGGGGACAGGGGCTCCTTAAGTGTGAAAGCAAAAATTAGTAATATTTAACCCACAATCTCACTTAATGTGGTGCTTCTCGGAGAAAAATAACATAACTGTTATGGGGCCCCGCAACTAACTTTGATACAGGCCCCCTCCAAAGCAACCTACACCACTGTGGTCGGTGTCTGCTAATTTTTTAACCCATACAATATCATAATTGTGCGAGTGGCTTGCTGCGGCGTTTTGTGGCCGGTGCGAGCCACAAAAAGCGAGCAGCGACGATTGTACCGTGTGGCGGCCACCAGCGTCGATCGTGTGCGGCGAGTCCATATAAAATGTATGAAAACTACAGGAAATATGTTAGTAGCGGCATTTTGTGGTTGTGGCCGGTGGCTCGTGTGTGGGAGCCCTTAGAGTAAGTAATACTCCTCCAAGTAAGTCCGCTTCAATCTTAGACATAGAATAAAAAATACAAAATATCATAGATGTATGTATGGAGTGTTTTTGAAACATGATGTTTTCTGAAGTTTAATGAGAATGTTTGCGTTATTTACGGGCCGCGGGTCAAAGTGGCCTCAAGTTGGAGCTTGAAACAATCTCAGCCACGCTCGTTATCTTACAAGAAAATTGAAGTTCCCGACATTGTCATCGTAATGAAATTCTTGCTGCTAAACGCTGCATTATAAGCCTATTTTCCCGTCGAACTAGAGCCCGCATTTCTTAATTTGTTGTAAGGCTAAATATTTATAACGGGAATCGCAAATTAGGGTCGCCTGCCGACCCAGCGCTAAACGGCTAAATTATTTTTATTGGCAGATTCAGTTGCTGCTTCTAAATTATGGTATTTTCTGCGTCATCTGATTTGATGGGTTCGGTTCCAGACAACCAAAAACAATTTATATATTTATATTTAACAACATGATGTAGAAAGTTGGGACATTTGTTGAGTTGTCCCCATGCCTTGGTGAATACGTAAAGCCATAAAATTTAAGGTATTAGTAGGTTATACCTATAGTTATGAGACGTGATAGCCTAGTGGATATGACCTCTGCCTTAAAAAATTTAAAAATTCCATATTTAATATGACGTGTCTCAAACGGTGAAGAAAAAAACATCGTGAGAAAACCTGCATACCTAAAAATTTTCTTAATTATCTATGTGTGTGAAGTCTGCCAATCCGCAATTTGGCCAGCGTGGAGATTCGTGCTCAACAGAGAGCCGAATACGGGTTGTTAACCCAAGTATAGTAATATCAGGTAAGTTCTGCTTAAATGGCTTATCTCGAAAATTTCGTCAAAATTTTTATTATTAGTTAAAAAGAATGTCTAAAATGTGATTTAAATGGTAACGCTAGCCACAAACGGTCAACTATTCTCACGTTTCTGTGTGTGTCAATTTTTCTTACAATCGTGAGTTGGTCACTGCGTACAGGACTTGTATAGTATGCCGCGTGGGTACTGCCGTTTGCTTTTCAGAAACGTGAGAATAATTGGCCTTAACATTACAGTTTTTATACTTACTTTTAAAACACGTATGATAAACAGAATAAGCTAAAACTAAAGTCACAATCTTCATAAAATAAACAATAATGTGGTCACGCCAGCTCAATACTAAAAGGAAGTAATTAATTGTAGCCCTCGGCTGCTTGCATATTGCATCCAATTGCCACTCACTGGGTGAGATAACTTGCATAGAGCGCGAATGTTACCACAGCCTAACCGTGACTATACATTTAATAGAACCCATTTCAGAGATTGACTGTCTCAAATTAAATTAATAACAAAGTAAAAATCCAAAGCTGGTATAGTAGATTCACAATTAATTTGCTTGGGCAGAACAACGCGAGCTGAGAAGTTTTAATTTTAAAGGAATCCCTTAACCCTACACACGTGGCTACAAGTCCCGGACATCCATGATTTACTAAGATATCTGCCTTAACTTCTTCTTCTAAGTCGATAAAAGCGAAAGGTCATTCATCACAAAATATCGAAAACTGCTAGGAATGAAATTTGGCAGGGAGGTAGTTTATATATAGTAGATGTCCACAAAAAAATATTTTTTTGACAGGGCCGGATTAAGGAGGTCTAAGGGCGGGTGAAGTCGCGGGCGTCCGCTAGTTAATAATAATGTATATTCAGAAGTAAAATTAAAAGATTTTTTACTACTACGAGTTTTTAGTTTCAAGTATCTTCTCTAAAGTCTTACTTTTACAACAAAAGAAAACCGAGCGAAGTTTGGAAAATATACCGATATTATTATGGAAAAATCCGCAAATGTTTTCATATCTGGCTCTTTTTCACCAGCCTAATCAATCCCTGTGGCAAAGTTTGCAGTTGTCTTATATTTTTCATACTAGATTTCTTAGGCTATGTCTGCTTAACAGTACTCTGCATATATTATTATCAACGGCAATATGATTGATTGCAGAGCAACGGAGAGGGGTCGCCAAATTCATTTGCCAGCCGATACGTCATTTAATATTTGTGTGCATGTATTGAGATATTCATTAATATTGAACGAATGACGGTTAACTTTAGATTGAAAGTGATGGTTCACTTATTTCAATTATGTTGTCAATAACTTGTTTAGCTCTCATTCGCACGAGAGTTTTTTTACTGTCGTTAAAAAGCGTTCTGCCTATCCGATTTGGGCCAGCGTGGTGGAGTAAGGCCTAACCTCTTTCACTCTGAGAGGAACCATGCTTAACGATGATCCGACTATATTATGGGTTGTTAATGATAATGATCATTGTCAAAGAAAAAAATAAAACTGTGTACCTTTATGATACTAAAATGTTGTCATAACTACTATAGTAGGTTAATATTCGACAAATTCTAAGTATCGATATCGTATTTGAAATATAGATTCTAGACTCAAAGGTATAGCCGAAGACATGATGGCTGATTAAATTCGAAATAAATTACATTAACTTAAATTGTATTTGAGGATGATTTTCCGAGCGCCTGAATTGTGGTCCTAGCTGAAGCATGGATATGTGGAGAACAAAGATCAATAGAATAGACAATATATTTTTTATATACTAATTCACTATCTTTCACTTAAACTAGTTGACTATGCGAGATTCTACGTAACAAATGTTATCCGGTGCCTACTGGTGGATATCATAAAGAAGGAAGAAAAACATCAAATCAACTAACAAAATGACATCTACATTTTGTTATTTGATTTGATGTTTATTTTAATAAGTTGATAATAAAGTCCAAAATAGTGTATAGGCCAACAAAGCTTTTTTAACTTGCAGGTCATAGCAAATTACTTACATAAATATTTTTTGAAACATGCCTTACTTAATATTTTGGTGGTAAATTGTTAGACACCACAGGACAGACAAAGTTCAAAATAGTTGTTTTTGTAAATAGAACATTCTTTCCGACTCGATGAAATAAAATAAGTAGCTAAGGTTGAACGACAAAATTCGTGTTAAGAGCTAAATGAATGAAATATTTTAAAGTTACCTAAGAGGCCTATGTCAAATAATCTAGTTACCTTAAGCCTATACAATCTTGCGGTTTTAGAGACATGAACCTTTTTTTGAAAAGAATTTCCTTAGATATAAATCTACTTTCGTACAGAAAATAGCTAATATCTAAAACCTAATATTTAATGTGATTTTGCTAAAAACAATACAATTTTCTTAGAGAATTTTATAAATTATATTTTAATCTCATGAAGTCTCCAAGCATTTCCGTTTTCATTTAGTATATTCTAAATTTCATTAGTCAGACGAGCTACCGCCGTCGTGTAATTGCTCATTTTCCCCCTCATCTCCCGAAAAAAATACTACAATCTGGAAATTTATGATGACTCCTCAGTTGGAAATTGAGTTAATTAGATTTCACTAATTACTGTTGTTAGAAGATGGTTTTAAGCTTCCGTTCCCCGACGTGGTATTGTTATCGTATTAGGTATTAGTTGTTATTACCTAGACCTCGAGTCTCCTCTCAGAATGAGAGGGTTTAGGCCAATAGTCCACCACGCTGGCCCAATGTGGATTGGCAGACGAATTAAGAAATTCTCTGGTGTGCAGGTTTCCTCACGATGTTTTCCTTCACCGTTTGAGACACGTGATATTAAATTTCTTAAAATGCACACAACTGAAAAGTTGGAGGTGCATGCCCCGGACCGGATTCGAACCCACACCCTCCGGAATCGGAGGCAGAGGTCATATCCATTGGGCTATCACGGCTCTCAATTCTGAGAGGAGACTCGAGCTCAGCAGTGAGCCGTATATGGGTTGATAACGACAACGACCTAGACCTACATACATAACTTAATAGCGGTTTTCTAATGGTGAAGCTGTTATGACAAGGACTATTATGCACATAGCTTACCATGCTCAATTAAATTCAACGAATTTTCTCAAATATGGGCATGAAGGGTCATCAGCAAAATATAAATATAAATACTACCTCTTATTTTAGATAAAATATTTGCACCGAATTTTGTATCGGATATACCTAAGACTTGGTCTTAGTAGACTTGCAATTAAAAGGTCCTACTTTTAGTAAGACGTAAACAGTAAAAAAGAAAATTCTTGTTGTTCTTTTGTAGGTTTTAAACAATATGTATTGTTATAAAGCCATAAAGACTCGTGGATTCGACACAAGACAACTATGGTATGAGAAAATTCAGAATCAACGAAAAAAAGCTTCATCTCTTAATAAAGCATCTTTTAGAACAGCGTTTTGACTAAAAATGTATTATCGTAAATTGAAAAAAATTATAATACGCCGCTCTGCGTTTCAATCAATGTCTCAGCTAATCAACTCTAGATGAAAACTGCTACATTACACAATATAGACTATTACACAAAGTCTGCGGTTAGAAAAACAGCCATGATTATTATAAGTCACGCACAATTGAAAAAAAAAACTCATTACTTTATAGCGATATCAATGAAGTGCATTCCGGCTTTACCAAAGCCGACAGGAATTGAATTAAAAAAAGTGCACTTGCAATTACTCCATTGAAATGCCCCTCTCACGTTTCAATCTTTTATAGCGGCCTCTATGAATCCGAATGGAGTGCAATATGAGATGAGAGGGCCAATAATGAAATATAAAAACAGAAATAAGCACTCATTTCCATGGCCATGGCCCGTTGAGTATTCTCCATTATTCCCATTCAGTCTGTTCGCTTTGACGAGTGCTTGGCAAGCGTTTAAATTGTATAACTTGTACGCCCTCTTAAGATTTTTTGACTGCGGAGTCGTGGACGTTATTTTGTAGTCCACTTAACTCTTTGAGCGTAAGCATAACTAGTATTCCGTGGCGCTGTGGTATGCGCGGTGGATTTACAAGAGGTCCTGGCTTAGAAACCCGGCCGGGTTGAGGTTATCTTAATTGGTCCAGGTCTGGCTGGTGGGAGGCTTTCAGCCGTGGCTAGGTACCATCCTACCGAAAAAGTCGTCAAGCCAAGCGATTTATCGTTCCGTTACGATGTCGTGTAGAAACCGAAAGGGGTGTGGATTTTCATCCTCCTCCTAACAAGTTAGCCCGCTTCCATTTTAGATTACATCATCACTTACCATCAGGTGATATTGTAGTAAAAAAATAAAAGAAAAAAGTTGTTTATTTGTTTTTCAGATCTAAACTTTGGAATGGCTGAATCAATTTACCTGAGACTTTCGCTGGAAGATAGACGAGGTTATTGAGCAACATATAGGCTACTATATGTCGACGCAGTCGCAGGCGTCCGCTAATTAAAAATGAAGAATATTTGTGTACCTATGAATTCCTCTTTTTCTAAAACCGTTGTTGTCAATTATAGTAGCCTGATATATAAATGCAAACATAGTTTAAACAGAATACATAACGATGATACTTAAATTTACTAATACCAACAATATTCATGAATTAAAGTCGTCATTCCAGAGTACCATTATAGAAATTGAATTGGTATTGCTGAATGAATTACTATTGAATGTTGCAATGGTTGGTATGCATCGAGTAAGCACACGTTAAAACGAAAACAAAATGTCATCAAAGAACTGCACTGGAGCAAACAAAACGGTTTCCTACGTATAAAGTTGTATCTATAAAAATAAATAGGCTTTCGCTTATAGCCTAGATTAAGGACGACACGTATTGTAAAAAGGTTGTGTTCCTCACTTTGGGGCCCTGACCACCGGTTGCTTGGGAACTCAAATGTCCCGCAGCGAGAGGTATGAATTTGTTTTAAAAGTAATACTGTTTTTTATTATATTTTGTGTTTTATTAGCATTGTTAAAAAATTAAAAAATAAAAACCTACCAAGTGCAGCGTTCCGTACATTAATTTAGCACTTTAATTCCCTAATACACAAAAATATCGATAATACGACGACGATAAAAATGTCATCCTTCCTAAACTCTACATGCCAAATAAGGGTGAATCCCCCCCAAATTACGAATAGACATTATTAATTCCATATAAGTTTCGTGATAAAACTTTGACTAGCGTACTGACCTTTTTTTTATTTGGTTCACTTTTAAAACTGCTTACCAATTTTGACTTTCACTGATAAGGTAATGTTTAGTCAGTAACTCAGGCTACTTTTGATTCCAATATGTTTGTAGAAAAAAACCGTAAAACCGTGTGTGACTTTTTATTTTTGAGGTTATGACCATTCTTGAAAGCGGAACAAAACAAACGAACTGTCGCATTTACGATATAAGTATGGATACCCCATCAAACGATTAAGATAATTTGCTATCTTTCTGTATAAATATAGCGCAATCCAATATCGATCTTTGATGGGACATTCGTTCTCGTTTTGTTCTCCCTTTGGTAATTTGTTTAGTGCAGTAAGATTGACCGTATCCGCTCCGTCAGGAATGCTTGCGGTTTCATTCTATTCAGTTATTTTAGGAACAATGAAGTGGTATAACTTACTCTTGAGTTGTTTGAAGAAGCTTGATTTACTTCAAACGATGTCGTCAATCCAGCCATGTCTTACAGCGTGTAATTACGGTAGTCTGTAATTAGCAATAGATTATTTCATTGAAGTATTTTATATCCTTTCATACTCATACATCAGTAATTATGTTAATCTATAAGTATGTTTTGAAACAAAGATTATTAATAGAAGCAGTTACTATTAAATAAATTGATTTATTCAGATGCGCGAAATGTTGTTTGAGAAAGTTGTTGACTCTATAGTCTACAATGTTTAAGGGCAAAGAAATTAATTGACTTTGCACTTAAACATTGTAGAATCAACATCTCCTAAAGGAAGCTCCGGTTTTTTATCCTGATTTTGTTAGGCTCCATATTGGGACCGCAACGGCGTCATCGGGAATTCTGGGCGAGCGCAGCCTGATGAGGCCCGAACGCTGAAGAAGAAAAAGGGGTCCAAGTCTCACAGGAGACTTAGAGAGTCTCTAAGTCTCCTGTGAGACTTGGACTTCAACATAAAGGCCCATTCTCGAAGGGTGAAGATCGTGAGTTAAAAAATCCACGTCTGGGTGACGCTAAATATCGGGGACTACGTCTTCGCCGGCGAAAACGATGTGTAGTTTGTATTCGGAGCTCTGGTTGAGACGTACCTTAAAGGGTTTTCTACCGGATTTGGGTGACGTTATGACTGTGGACTTGCCGGGTTGTCATGGAGTATGGCAAAATAAAACAATTCCCTATTTGTTAAGTTGTATTTAACTATTTCAGTCTAAATCTAAAATCTATATCTATACTTATAATAAAACTGGGCGAATTGTATACATTTATTCGCAATTTGAGATTTTACGTAGAACATTTGTAACAACAAACGTTAGCGTGGCATAACGGAAACCAGCGCCATCTAGAATCTATACTTATAATACGAATTCTGTACATTTTGTACATTCTGTACATTGAAGATGTTTTGAAAATTTTTGTTTGGGGCATTATATATTCGATACTGAAGCTAAAAATATTTTTTTTCGATTTTTGGTCTGTCTGTCTGTCCCTGATTTTTTCTAACTCGCGCATCACGCTGAAACTACTGAATGAATTCAAATTAAGCTTAGCACGGTTTAAGACCATAATACGGAGAAGGTTAAAGGATACTTTTTATTGTGAAAATAAAATTAGAAGGGGGAGAAATAGGGGTTGAAAGTTTGGAAAGGTATGGAAAGTCCTTCAGTTTTAGAGTTACAGTTTTAAAAATTTGTTCATAATTCAAAAAAAAATACAAAATATAATGTGATTTAAAAATATTTAAAAGTCAACTTAAGTGGTGAAATAGGGCTTGAAAGTTTACATTGATTTCCACGCGGACGAAGTCGCAGGCGTCCGCCAGTGTAATCTAAAGGAACTTGAAAAAGGATCTGGATAAAAACTGGCACGATATAATATTTTTGTCTTGAACAAAGTAAAAATTACGAAAAGAAAAAAAAGATAATTATTCATATAGCACGAAGTGGAAACGTATAAATGATAATGATTAAAATTTATAATGCAAACAATTCCATTACATTAACGTAAACTAAGTCAAAATTTCACAGGTTTGTGTAAATCTTATTAAAATTGTAAACTTGAATTATGTAACCCAAAATCCTCGTTTCCAGTTTAAATGAAATGGAAGTCATTAGTGGTTTACACAGAGCTTAGTGCCTCATAATTATTACGCGACTAATTTCGGCGGATTCAAAGCGGTGTCAACAATACTTAGTTGGCTGTTAGAACTGACGGTTCTTTGAAGTTACCCAGTAATTAATTTAGTTTCTCTCTGTACCTTACCTATGTTGAAAATAATGATATTTTTTTAATTAACCATACAGCTTTTTTTTTGAGAGCCGTGATAGCCCAGTGGATATGACCTCTGCCTCCGATGCCGGAGGGTGTGGGTTCGAATCCGGTCAGAAGCATGCACCTCCACCTTTTCAGTTGTGTGCATTTTAAGAAATTAAATATCTCGTGTCCAAACGGTGTAGGAAAAATCGTGAGGAAACAAACCTGCATACCTGAGAAATTTCTTAATTCTCTGCGTGTGTGAAGTCTGCCAATCCGCATTGGGCCAGCGTGGTGGACTACTAGCCCAACCCCTCTCATTAAGAGAGGAGACTCGAGCTCAGCATCGAGCCGAATATGGGTTGATAACGACAGTTTTTTTTAATTGTAATAGGCTATCTAACACTGAAAGAATTTTCAAATCGGACAAGTAGTTCCTGAGATTAGCGCGTTCAATCAATCAAACAAACAAACATACTCTTCAGCTTTATAATATTAGTATAGATTATTATAAAGTAAAATAATACTTACTTTTATAGAAATCATACAATTTTTAAATATCCGAATTATTGAAACGCATTGATTTAAAATTGAGAATTTTCTTCATTCTCTACGTGTGAAAAGTCTGCTAACCTGCATTGGGCTAGCGAGGTGGACTATGAGCCTAACCCCTCTTATTCTGAAAGGAGATTCGTGCTCAACAATGAGCCGCACATAGGTTGTAAATGGCGATTGATTAACCCTGGAATTCATAGTCGTGAAGTGAACAATCCCCCACAAACCAATATTCAGTATTCACCCAGGGGCTGACTATTGAATCATCCTTCATTGCATTTCATAAACAAACTACTGGAGAGCCCCTAGGTGACTGGAGTTTCAAGCAAATGTTGTCTATGATTTTACATTAGATCTTTGAAAATTCTGTGACACAACCACAGAGAGACGTATTTTGTTAATTCTTTGACATTTTACAAAATAATTGAGTTTCTAATATTTTCATTTACTTTTATTATCGTAGTAAAATTTAATTCGTTCAAGTGTACAATAGATCAATTTTATCAAAAAGTTTCTTTCTCACAAGAAGGAGTTGTTAGAAAAATATTGAAGTTATGTGGACGAACATGATCATATACAAAATTATCAGCCGATGAACGTCCACTGCTGGACATAGCCGTCTTGCATGGACTTTCAAACACAACGGTCTCGAGCCGCCAGCGTCCAGCGGCTCCCTGCAACCCGCTTGATGCCCTCGGTCCACCTAGTGGGGGTTCGACCAACACTGCGATTTCATCGGCTCTTCGAACTATGTGGCCTGCCCATTGCCACTTCAGCTTCACGACTCGCTGTGCTACCTATGTCAGTGACTTTGGTTTGTCTGCGGATCTCCTCATTTGTGATACGATCACGCAGAGAAATCCCAAGCATACTATTTACTATATAAGTAGTTTGATATTTCATAGTTTTTTGTAATGTGGAATCCTACTTGAAATAAAAAAAATATTGTAAGAGGAAATTTGTTTATTTTACTCAAAACCACCTATAATTACCTGAAATAATTACAAGTAGGAACTATTATGCTGTATTTTCTTACAATTTATAGTAAGTGCAGTAAATAAATATAAGTGTAGCTTATCCTTAGGAATAGTGGTAAAATTGCATTTCACAAAGCTTTAGACCACATAATATTATATATTTAGGAGGTAGGCTTGGGCCGGTAATGGGCTGATAATAATGAACCACACAGTACTTATTGCAATTCTAAAATCAAACCTATATCCTTTTGATACAAAGTTTAATTAATAACAACAATAAATACATAATTTACATATAACTTATTGTTATTATTGTATATTTTTATAGGGCCAGACTTAAATGAAAAATGCAGAAGTAAACATTTAATAATTATCTTTATTAAAGATGTGAATCAATAAATTTCATTCAATTAAGATTTGTATACATTTTCTATTGTTATGGACTTCAGAGTGAGTGACCACCTTACAACATACTGCACTCACTTCTACTACCTCGATATTAAATGCTGCTGACTTTTCAAGGTATGTGGGTCTTCCAATTACTGTGATCTGAAAACTCAGATTTTCAAGGACCAAAGTATTCTCAGTATTCTTGGTAAAACAGTATTCTCAGAGCTCATCACTGCTATTCCCTGCCATGATAGCCGGTTTCTTTAAATCTGTGCATAGGGTCCTCCGGGGTTGTTTATATGTATACCTATGCGTGCCATCAATACAGCTTGACTTGTGGCATTTCTGTTATTTCATAGAATGCTTGATGGACTGCAAATACAGTCTGAAAATAAACATTATGTTAGTTACATTTATGTAGGTTATATATTTCCTAAATCAAAACTAGATAGGTATATTACAAACAAACTAATTAAATTCTTCATCATGAGTATGTTAAGCATGAGTCTCCTCTCAGAATGAGAGGGATAAGGTCCACCACTCTGGCCCAATGTGAATTGGCAGACTTCACACATGTAGAGACAATGTTTTTCCTTCAACGTATGAGACATGTGATATACATTTAAATTCATAAAATGCACATAACTGAAATGATTTGGAGGTGCATGTTTCAGACAGCATTTGAACCTACACCCTCCGAATAGAAGGCAGAGGTCATATCAACTGGGCTATATGGATTTTGACCTACTCCTAATTTATCTATACTAATATTATAAACAGGAAAAATTTGTTTGTTTGTTTTGTATAGGATCTGGAACTACTGAACTGATTTGAAAGATTCTATCACTGTTGGGAACCTACACCCTCATAATCAAAGGCAGAGGTCATACCCACTGGTCTAATTGGTTTTATATCTACTCCTAATTTATCTTTACTAATAATAGAAACAGGAAAGATTTGTTTGTTTGTATGTATGTAGGCTCTGGAACTACTGAACCAATTTAAAAAATTCTTTCACTGTTGGGAAGCTACACTATCCCCGAGCTCTATAGGCTATATTTTATCCCCGCATTCTTACGGAAATGGGAACCACACAGGGTGAAACCGCGCGGCGTCTTCATGAACAAAAAATTATTGATAATGAACAGAGGTACGTACCTGGAAACATCCCGTTACATAGAATCGAAGTGCTGCTAGAATGCATAATAATAGCGGTATTGGTATTCCTCTCTTGGGTCTTCTGTGTTCATTCTTCATCAAACAGAGGCATATTATGCCTAATATGAGAATCTTTCGTACATTCCATATCGCCATAGTATTAAACTGGATTTACGCAATTGCGAATATTTATCTTGGATACTGATATAACTCGCTGTTTATACACAGTCTTAACACTTTCCAAGTCCACTTTTTAATAAATAAATCACGAATAACAACAAAAAAAAGTACCAGGGGACGGTTTGGCTGACAGTTATCGGTAATTCAGCAGTCAGCCGCCAGCTCCTGTCAAATGAGGGGTTTCTTTTGTCTATGAAACGCGTAGGGGTTGAATTCGACACATAGCGGCTGAATAATCCCCTTAGGGGCCCCCTACTACGACTATGAATTCCACCGTTAAACGCCAAAAGGTCACTTAGATCTCAGAATTCATACTCGCATAGGCTTACCTGGGCCATAAGGTAGTTAAATCAACGAGCTGCTATTTTACCTGTAACACTTTTATTAAAAGCATCATGGTTTTCAAATCCCAAAAAAAAAAAACAATCCCCTAAATAAATCCAATTTTAGTATGGACGCAGTATACTTGACCTTTATCTCAAACAATTGCGATCATCAAAGAAATAAATCTTTAGTATCCACAAAGGTCTAGTCGGGATTCCACTTTTTGTGCGAAGGGTCAAGTGGGGGTGCAAAAAGAGGCCATCATTATGGGTCTATCAATAATGGCGGACATGAGGGAGCGAGATCTGCGAATTGTCTTGTTATAGCCACTCTCCTTATCATTAGAGCCTCACAATATTGTGTGAGGAGATTTCGTATACTTTTTTTGGTGGAAAAGCCGTATTGTTCGGGAGAGAGGAATCTCATTTTGTTGCAGAGTGTCTTTGCTCACTATAGGGATTGGCTCGACACAAAAAAAGAATCAGTGAACGTGTTTACGAACCTACTAGCTCATAGCTCAGTATACCTACACATAGTAGGTATATGGTCGTTCACGGAGAATAATAAATTTAATTAATTATTATTAATTCATTTTACCTATTCGTTTTTTACTCTCATTTATTTATTAGTTCTTTTTTTTAATTTTTAACAATGTTAATATAAAAATACTAGGGGACCCGCTCAAGCTTCGCTTTGACTTATGATGCACTTCTTCCCTATCCCTACCCTACCCTGCTTCTACCCTACTCCTACCCTACCCCTACATTACCCCTACCGTACCTCAACCCTACCCCTACCCTAGTCATACCCTACTTTTACCCTACCCCTAGGATTTAGGGGTTTGAAAAATAGATGTTGGCCTAATCTTATAGATACCGGATAAGCACAAAAAATTTCATCAAAATCGGTCAAGCCGTTTCGGAGGAGTATGGCAACGAAAACTGTGACACGAGAATTTTGAGTGCCCAAGCAACCGGTATACCTATTCGTTATTATTATTTAATAATTACTAGCAAAACCTTGCGGTTTCACCCGCGTAGTTACCATTCCCTTAGAATAAGGGGATAAAATATAGCCTATAAGCGATCGGGGAGAGTGTAGCTTCCAAACGGTGAAAGAGTTTTTCAGTAATTTCGGAGCCTATTCAATGCAAACAACACACAATCAAATCTATCTACAACCGTAGACTTCGTTAAGTAGACATTCGTAAAGTGTGTGTTAACAAATAAATATTATCAATAAGTTCCATATAATTCTCTTCTTTTCATAGTTAAATCCCACATAGTAACATTTCCGAGTATCATAGGAGACGCCCTTAGAGAGTCGTTCCGTCCTCTATCTTTATTTCAGCCTTCGGGTCTCATTAGGCGATGCTTCTGTGCTCGCCCAAGCCCTCTGGTATCACCGTAGTGATCCCACATGGAGACATCGGCACTTACTTAACATGAAAAAAAAGTAACATCTAATCTTATTCAATAGACAAAAATAAAATAAAATATTATGGATATCCAATAAGTGAAAAAGAGAAAATGTTAGAGAAGTTCGAAGTAAGCGATAGTCTCGAAGGATAGTCCTAATAAGTTTGGAAACCCAATACACTATCTCAAGTAAATTTACCGATAGTAAACTCAGTTAACCACTACGCAACCGCATAATTGGCGGAGAGGCAAACTTCGGTTCGGCGAAATTAAAAGGAGCGATCCCACCGAATCTCCTTATTGCTTATTAGATTTTCCCGATACAAGTAGCACCGTTGTTTAGTCAATTTTACGCTTATAAGCAAGAAAGGTTGTTGTGCTGTTTAATCAATTATTTAATGTCCTTTATCTGTCCTTTATTGCCCTGTCGGTCCAGTAGTTAGCCCATGTGGCTTTTTATTTATTTATTTATTTATTTATTTAAAGCACGCCAACAATACACATATTAACCATTAAAAACAATACAATATGCCACAAAAAAATCTGATATGTATACTAACGCTAGGCGCACATAACATTTTATATAATTTCATGTCAACACTTTCATAATAATTATATGTCAAGCTTATAATAATATTATATTATGTCAAAGTTAATAAAAAAAAGTATACTATTATAAAACATTAGCATAAAAGGAAAACAAATTCATTGAATACAATTATTAAATTAGATTACTAGGTAAAATTACATACAAAATTAAATTAAAGTTGACAATATATTTAAACTTATTCTAAATTATTTATAACAAATAGAAAGAGAAGAAAAGTAATAAACTAAATCTAAGACAATTTATTTAATTAATTATTATTATTATTAAGTACAAAATGGTCGTGTACCTTGTTTTTAAAAACATTGAAGGAGTTGTGAAAAATGTCAATACCTGGTATGATTTTGGATATTTCATTATATTTGGCACAAATTCGTCTGATAGGGGCCTGCATACCAAGGTTAGTCCTTATAAAAGGAACATGAAATACTTTCGTAGTACGGTAGCGTGGATATCTACGCGGGACTGAAAAAAATATCCTTTCCAGTAAGTTACCACACTTGATGGCTTCTAATCATGAGAGTACGAATTCATGGTCAGAATTTTATTCTCTACAAGTACTAGCCCTTGACTACAATCTCACCTGATGGTAAGTGACCATACAATCTAAGACGGAACCGGGCTAACTTGTTAGGAGAAGAATGAAGTCCACACCCCTTTCAGCTCCTACGCGACATCTTACTGGAACGCTTAAGCAAAAAATACCAGCCCTCGTAGCCAAGTGGCGCGTCAATTACTTTTCTATGATCGCAAACGCTTTGAAAACTAGAAAAATGTATGGGAATGACAGATCTTGATCACGTGACCTATCGATAGCAAATGTCATTCCCATACATTTTTCTAATTTTCGAAGCGTTTGCGATCGTAGAAAGAGAGTCGACTTGCCATTTGGCTACAGGGGCAGACAATACAAGAACAAGAGATATAGATAAGATGCCCATTCTGTCGTTTTTGCAATTGTCTTTAAAATTACCAAACGGCAGTTCTATCTCTGAAACTGTTTATTTAAACGTTCAAATCCTTTAACCATTATTCTGTTAAAGTCTTTTAAATTACACCATTACAGTAGTTTATATTTTCCTTTAAATACGAATAAAAATGTTATTACTCATATAAATCGTAATGGATAACTAAAAGCCTAGGCGTAACATGGCATGCACTATGATACTTTAGCATACGCGATTGTTGTGTCAAGAGCTTTGTGCCTGATTTGTATAGCAATAGTCCATTAGAAACAAAGATCCTGCCATAACCAGACTTCCCTCATTTTAGGATGGCTTATTGTCAGCCTATGGTCCTACTATATGTTAGTATTGTAGTCATTTATGGAATTTGGACTGTGATAGCTTTGGAAAGCACAAGTCAAGACCCTCAACTAATATTATAAACGCGAAAGATTGTATGGATGTTTGTTAGTCTTGAACGCCACAACTACTTTACCAATATGGATAAAATTTAAAATTAAAATAGGTAATACCCTGGATTAACGCACAGGCTACTCTTTGTCTCGAAAAGTCCATGGTTTCCCGAGATTTGTGAGAAACTGATGGTTATAGTTGTATGAATGTTTGTTACTCTTCCACGCCGCCATTACTGAACCGAATTGGGTGAAATTTGGAATGGAGATAGATTATAACTTGGATTAACACATAAGCTACTTTTTATCCCGACAAAATTAAATTAAGTGTAGGTACATACTTATTTTTCACGTGTAAAACCGCGAGGCGCAGCTAGTTTAAGTATAAAGCGTATTTCCATGTTTTTTTAATAATGTAAGAAATAATGTCCTCAATCGCTAGTCGTTTTTCGGCAATCTTTCGACTGTTAAAGATTTTTTAAGGGTCTTTAGCGAAGGGTTGGTAGAATCTTTACAAATAGTCAACTGACGTGTCAAAAGTGCTTGTAAACTGAGCTACTGTACTGTACTTGAAATAAATGATTTTTTGAAAATATCTATCTACCTTTCAAAGCCAACACTGTCCAAATTCCATAAATATTTTTAAATCACTGCTTTCCATACTTCTTTCGAAGCCAGCAAAGCTGCTATCAGAGCTGGCAGAGGGAGCTCTCTCAACGTGGCTCATCAAGAGTAGACTTTCGGGATTTTAGAGGATTTCTGGAGGATTTCCAAGCCGGAATTCCTCCAGAGTATGTTGAGCCGTATCTCGGCTCTCGTCCAACTCCAATTGGTAGCCCCGAAGCAGCGTCTCGCGACCAATTCGGCTGAGATACTCTGTCGTCATAGTGATAACCCCGTGGCAGCTTAGATTCGGCACAGGTACTCTTCAAAGCAGCCATGCTCTGGGAGAATCTGCATCAATCGTTGACACTATTGCTCCTTTTTGCTACTCGTAGATTGTATGGCAACTGTCCCTACCTATAGGCTTGACAGCCTATGTCAAACTTTCAGCCTTCCTAAAATAAATTAGGTAAGTAAGTCTGGCTATTGCAGGCTCTCGGTCCATTAGGTTTTAGAAATAGAAACATTATTTCTACCACATTCGTTTGTGTAGTATTTGCGCGATGCACTGCGCTCTTAGTTTTAATTCTTCGTTTCATGTAATTGGTATAAAGATGTCCCAGTGATCTAAAACGTAATACATTTAAAAAATTATGGTATGATTTCCAATAAAATTATCATACATACGAGTATAAATGTGAAAGTGTGTGAGTATGTTTGTTAGTTTTTCACACTGAAACTACTATTCCAATGTAACTGAAATTATTGAATAGATATAGATTGTATCCTTGATTAACTAATCAGCTAGCTACCTTTGTCTCGGATAAATCTATGGATCCCGCTAAAATTGAATTCAACGCGGACAAAGTCGCGTTGACAATAGTTGGTAAATCAAGTCCATGCCCACAAACAAACGTCTAAGTTAGTGAATTGTCATTTACAGCTGATAGTGATAATTATAGAGTAAAACATTATTACCTGGTGGTTATGTTTTATGCTCTATATCTCTAATACAAGGAGGAAAATCTGACCCTGTACTACGCCATGCAAGTATTCCATCGATTGTGCCTAATCTAAAGAATAAAGCAAATATTTATGGAGTGCTCAGAAAATGAACAAAGCAAAGACAATTTTCATTAGTTAATTCAACAGAGTGCTTATAAAATATGCAATAGCTATGCAACGACTGTGTATGACGTAGTGGAATAATTCGGTTAGATGCGTTCAGTTGGTTTAAGATCCGGCATATGAAATATATAGCCTCATCTGTTATTTTAAAGTGACAAGAGCTAAATAATAGATAGTATTCACCTTTACACATCTACACTAACATTATAAAGCTGAAGAGTTTGTTTGTTTGTTTGATTAAACAAAACTCAAGGAACACTGAAATAATTTTTCAAATCGGTCGACTTAAAAAATTATTTCAGTGTTAGTTATTCCATTTATCGAGGAAGGCTATAGGCTCTAAATTAACCCCGTATTCCTACGGGAACGAGCGGCGCCAGCTAGTTGCAGTTGCCAGTATGTTGCCTTGTTAAATTGTCGCCCGACTTCACCCGCGCGAAATTTAGTTTTTCATTATTTAATCCCGCGGAAACCATGAATTATTGCGCTATCAAAAGTAGGCAATATGACAATCAAAAGAATACCTAATAATAAACATGTTAAATTTAGCAAATCCATTAAGTAGTTTTAATTGAAAGAGTAACAAACAACCAACCACACAAACTTTCGAGTTTATATTATTAAAATTGAATTAATTATATAGTGTGACAGTATTATCACAACTTGCAATTGCACGTTGTAGAGTTGCAACGTGCAGTTGACGTTGTCGCATGAGTTTGTCGGCTTTTCGCGGATAATAGCAAAATAAATAAATTATTATCATGATGAACTTCCGCAAAGTAACGCTTGCTTCTATCCAATGTTACCTATCATTTATTTCTTATCCCTATTAGATAACAGATGAGGTTATACATTTTGTCTGCTGGATCTTGTACTATCAATGTTGCAGATGTTGACATACCTTGGACTGAACAACACAAATACTGTTCTATGCGGTATATAGAATAAACAGTGGCTATTCAAAGACAATAGCTGAATTATTTCAGAATACAAGAGACAATAATAATATTTCAGTTAATTCGTATTGTCGATTGTTTCATTAAAGCTTTCGTTTCTATTATTAAGTTTCTAGTGTACTTGAACATTATATTTCTCTTTTGTTATGATACGAGTATTTATTATTTTACAATTTCTTATTAGTAAATTAATAACTAATTTGTTGGAAAAAGTAAGTTTGTGAACGAGTTCTACTTGCTCTATTAAAGCTACAAATAGCCATATACAAATATGAATTCTGAATTTACATTATGATCGATGCACACAGCCATTTTTATTACAATTATTTATTACTAAAAGATGCCGCGCGGTTTCGCTTGGTTCCGGTTCCCGTAGGAATACATAGATAAAATATAGCCTATAACCTCTCTCGATAAATGGGCTATCTAACACTGAATTATTTTTTTAATCAGACCAGTAGTTCCTGAGATTAGCGAGTTCAATCAAACAAACCTACATCTTTATATAATGGTTAATAACTCCCCCACAGAGTAAACCCGGTCAATTCACTATATTTGACGTAACTAACACTACCCCTAACAAACGTCATAGTTAGTGAATTGGCCTGCAGGTTGGATTAGATCGTCATTTACATTAAGTGCCATTGCAGTTGAAAAATATGATAATAACTAACGGACGCCCGCGACTTCGTCCGCGTGAAATTTAGTGTTTTACAAATCCCTCGGAAACCATGGATTTTTTCGGGATAAAAAGTAGCCTATGTGTTAATCCAGAGTAAAATCTATTTCCATTCCAAATTTCAGCCAAATCGCTTCAGTAGTAGCGGCGTTAAAGAGTAACAAACATCCAAACAAACATACACCCAAACATCCATACAAACTTTCGCGTTTATAATATTAGTAGGAAGTAGGATGTTAAACAGAGCTATTTAATGTTAGTATTTATTGCCTTAAGAGCAGTGATAGCCTAGTGGATATGACCTCTGCCTCCGATTCCGGAGGGTGTGGGTTCGAATCCGGTCCGGAGCATGCACCTCCAACTTTTCAGTTGTGTGCATTTTTTAAGAAATTAAATATCACGTGTCTCAATCGGTGAAGGAAAACATTGTGAGGAAACCTGCATACCAGAGAATTATCTTTATTCTCTGCGTGTGTGAAGTCTGCCAATCCGCATTGGGCCAGCGTGGTGGACTATTGGCCTAACCCCTCTCATTCTGAGAGGAGACTCGAGTTCACTAGTGAGCCGAATATGGGTTGATGACGACGATTTATTGCCTTAAACTCTCTTATCTACATCGCACCGCATTTTACTGTCAACAAGTTAGAGCTAGCGGCATCGGTGGCGTTTTGTTTGGCTTGTTTATTAATTTTCTGTTTTATAAGATTGTTTACATTGTTTACAGGAAAAGGAACAACAATAACAAAGATAAAATCAAACTTTGTTCACGAGTAGTATAAATAAAAGTTTTACATTTTACGAATCGGTATAATACCCGTGATATGGAAAGTTCTGGCCTTAATAAAGGTATTGTTTTTGTTAAAACAACGCATAATTATTACCTATTACTGCTAGTCGAAGTGAGACGTGATAACTGATAGCCTAGTGGATATGACTCCTGCCTTCGACTTGGAGGGTGTAGGTTCGTATCCGGTCCGGGACATGCACCTCCAACTTTTCAGATAAGAGCATTTTAAAAAATTAATGCCCGTTTTCCGTTTCCTAAATTTTAGGGACTACTTACGCAACTTTAAGTAACACTTACTGACTATTTCGTTTTCACCAACCTTTAGGAAACACCTAACCGCTTAAGAGACTCCTTAAGATGTCACGTATCCCAAATGGTGAAGAATAAACATCGTGAGGAAACCTGCAAGTCTGCCAATCTGCATATGTCCACTGTGATTGACTAATGCCTAAACCTTTTCATTCTAAGAGGAGACTCGTGCTTAGTGAGTCGAATATGGGTTGTTAATGATGACTAGTCGATGAAAAGCTAATTTCTAATTTTCTATGGAAATCCTGGAACAATTACTAAAAAGACCACGCATTAACTTTAGTAGGTAGTCCGTGAAGAAAACGTACAACTAACGGCTTTTATGTAACGCTATTAAAGACTAGCGGACGCCCGCGATGTCGTCCGGCCCTTAGACCTCTTTAATCCGGCCCTCTCGCAATATCCGTTCTTAGCGGACGATTACTAACTAGAAACTGCATCCCTACTTGTAACTACGTCACGTGGATTTGATATTCCGTGATACGATCAATCATATTCCTAAAGACTTATTTTATATATTTTGTTTTGCTTCTTATTTCAGGTTGATGAGCGTAGACCAGCAAGATGCGTTCCTTGCATCCATTGTAGCCATCCAAAAACATCTGCTGGTTTCAACTAATTATTATAAAACTACTTATTAGAAACTGTTCTTTTTATCACCAATCAGGTAAAATTGTTCACTTATTGCGTTATCATCTTCGAAGAACACAATAGAAATAATGTTAATAAAATTAAGTTTAAGTTGAGAGATGTTGATTCGACACATCTCTTAGAGTCAACTTTATTATCTAAGTAAAACGAGTTAGTACCTAAGTAAGTTGAATCTGGTTAACACTAAAGTTTGATAAGCGTTCGCAGCAATCAGCAAAATTAATTTTTCATTTATTCCACAGTACAATATTCAATCTATAATTCATCAATCGATGTCGTCGAAGAAGGTAGTTATAAATTTGACGTTATCTAACGCGAGCATTTCCTCAATTAATCCTATCTCGACGATAAGTTGTTTCGACTGGAGTCGCCAAGATCCAAGCAATCTTCACGGGTGACTTGTCAAAGAGAGAAAGGGTCGAAAGCTCAGGAGACTTTCAACAATGCTTGTTATCTTAGAAATAAGCAAGAACCTTAATGATACCATTTTAAGTAAATACGTCTTACGTTTGATGACGCCTTCTTCCTCGAGGGATTGTAAGAGCACTGTTTTCTCTTTGTACACGTTTCGAAGAACCTTTTCATATCATTCAGAGTTATTGTATACAGTATATTTAAAAAGCTTGCCTAATAACGTATGTGCAGTAAAATGAGTCAAAACGGGGCATTTTTAATTTTTTAAAACGTTTTTTTTTCACCACTTCTTAGCCTTATAAGCAACCAATACCAATTTAAGTTGGCATAGTAACTGAATTTCAAATCATCGGCACAATATTTAGAACTGGACTAAATTCGTTTAGTTTTCCAATATCTTTCTTCCGACGTAGGTAACATTAATAACAATAATACACAATTCATACGTTCTAGTTATTGCTATAAACTTTCTGTAGGCGCATTGAACGTAAAATTCAAGTGTTAGGTACAAATTATGGGTTCTTCTATTAATGACTATTATTCACAATGTATCATAAATTGCTACTATTGAATAATTTTATTAATCTAGGTCAAATATAAAACAAAGGTTGATTACACCTGACCTAGATTAGATTAACGATGATATCATTTAATATGGCCACAGCTGTGATCCAAAAGCGGGTCGTGATCCGTGACGGATGAGGACAGGGGTTGCGAACATTTGCTCTTATTTTGTCGTGCAACTCGTTCAGCACACACTGACTGACAATCAATCTCAGTCAATATGTGGGACAAAGGGCCGATGTTTTTGTACTGCTGATGCCTAATGAAATTTTTCAGCGATGTTTTTGTTCTACACAGCCCAATGTAGACTAAAGATAAATTTGTTTTACTTTAACATTTCAACAATATTAAATAAAAACAGCATATGTTTAGCTCGATGTTGTTTTTGATTAATTGAGTTTAATAAACGCATTTTTGTGATATTGAAATAACCCATACATATCATTAAAGTACCATTTCCAAATGTCTTGCCTACAAACTTCATTTAATTTGATAACAAATCTTGATATTGTCCTCTTGGTATTTAGGTTTACGCTACATTTATGTACACACACACGGTGTTCACCCATGTATATGGAATTAATAAAACTTCAGCTATTTAGCGTTTTCTATGTTCTGTGGTTCTTCACCCCATGACAGTACAAGGTTTCACCTGAAAACCAGCGCCACAGCTCGCAGTGCCATCGTGCTGAGGTGGATACCTTTTTTGTCCACGACCAGATTTTGTATATTCTGTTTGTTTATTTTATATTAATACTTGTGTGTGGACAAATAAAAAGATATTCTATTATTGGATTGCATCAGAAACTTGAATGAAAAATCAATAAATTGTTTGAAAATATATAAATAAATAGCTTCTGTTTTACCAGCAACTTTAAAATTACATAAAATATGAGCAATTGCAGTTAATAATGTAATGTTGGTATCTAAGTATGTTGTCTCAAAAATTAATAAATACTATAATGTAGTATTTATTAATTTTTGAGAAAATATATCTACTAGCTTACAAAAAAATCCTAACTAATTGGATAGAACAATAACAACTAATTTCAATAAATCTTCATTAACAAAATGCTTTAATTCTTTAGGTACAGCAACCCAACATAAATTTATCGTGTTTCCCCCAAAAACATTCAAAATCCGCCCCCAACGTTGTCTGCTAGACGAATTAAATTTTCTACACATTGATTTTCACCGGCAGAGTAATTACTTAATTTGGCGATTAGTTTACACAGCCCTGACTGCAGGTATAGGGGGGGAGATAAACGACTTTTATTCTACTAACTACGGTGAAATTCAATTATCTTTTACTTTGCAAAGTCCACTGTCTGGTGAACGTGTAGTTAGTTGGTCGTCTCTATATACTTTCTATATTTTTGTAGTTCTATGAATATTTTAGACCGATTTCGAAAAAAGCGCATAACTTCGTCGTTTATGGACATATTCTGATGATTCTGTTTTTGTTGGAAAGGAAATATTCATAGTCATAGTCATAGTAAGGAAACCAGGATTTGATCATGCGATCCTGTGCGCCAGTGCGTTTCTTATCTATACTAATATCATAAAGCTGAAGAGTTTGTTTGTTTGTTTGATTAAACGCGTTAGTCTCAGGAACTACTGGACCGATTTGAATTATTCTTTCAGTGTTACATAGCATATTTATTGAGGAAGGTTATAGGCTATAAATATTACTACCGTATTTCTACGGGTACGGGAACCACGCGGGTGAAACCGCGCGGCGTCAGCTAGTTTTTTATATTTGGAAGCTGTTAGAAAAGACATTGTGATGCAGTCATCTATCGTCTATCGGTTGTTATTGTTATCGCAATAAAAACAGATTGCAATATACTTACTAACAAATATTGAGTGGATTTGTCCTGAGGATGCTCAGAATTCCAATTTTGGTCTTGTCTGGTCTGAGAGGAGTTCGCTTATATTAGTCAGATTTTTGCAGAGAGTCGCAAAATACTTACCTGTTCATTGTTTTTATAGTGTATTTTTTGCTCTCTCGGTGAATAGTGTCAGCCAATATAATGGTGGACTAAAAGTTTCTTTTGTGCCCTCAGTTACATTTTCTAAACATTAAGTAGATTACCTGAACGGTTATTTCGTAGCCATATTTTATGATAATCTTCTGAGCGTGAATGTATAATAAACAACCTCACTTTCACATTGATAGTATAAGTTGGATTAGATTTATGCAAACCCATATAGGATGCAATCTCCTTTAGATTAGTTCAGTTCTGAAGGTCAGATACTTCAGCTGCCCAAGTTATGTAAGTAGATAGTTCCAGTTTAGATCTATCAATAAATCTTTTAACACAACATTACCTTATCGTCAGTGGCTGAAATACCGTGTCTTTCGTAGAATTACTACGAAGCTACGTGACTAGCAACTGGGATCTGGTTCCCGTTCCCGTAGGAAGACGGGGATAAAATATAGCCTATAGCCTTCCTCTATAAATGGGCTATCTAACACTGAAATTTTTCAAATCGAATTAGTAGTTGAGATTAGCGCGTTCAAACAAACAAACTCTTCAGCTTTATAATACTTATATTGATTTTGTATATTGTGGTTCAATAATACACATTTTAAAAATCATAACCGTTTTTAAATAATTAAAATTTCGAAGGTACATCTGAGTCAAATGGGTCGCAATTCGGCGATTTCATATTTCATACAGGACATTGAAAGCACTCGTGTATTTCATACGTCGGTACTTTGACGGTCAAATGACCGGCCCTCAGGCTGGAGAGCTCTTTGCTATCCGGTTTAATATTACACTCCCCTGACTACGCGTAGCCAGCTGATGGCCTTAAATAAAAATTTAATTAAAATTTTATGAAGCTTAAAAATCTCAATTTTTTGCATAACAGTACCTACTCGGCGTGTTTTGCATTGCTACTTGACACGTTAACTGCCACGTTGGACTATAAAATGACCTACGCACATTGGCGTTCACTAGGTATTCAACTAAGGTATGCAGTATACGTAAAAATTGTCCTCAGTGCATTTTAGCATCTATGACGTGCACTGTACGCACATACCTTGATTGATCGTCTCATAAGTATCGTAAGCATTTTATAGGGTTCCGTAGTCCACAAGAAACCCTTATAGTTTCGCCATGTCCGTCTGTCTGTCCGTACGTCTGGTCGTGGTTTAGCGTATATTCTAAAAAAGGTGTAATTTACGATGAGATGACATTAAAATTGTCAACAAAGTCGTGAAATCTTGAAAATTATTTTTGTAGGGTAGATACTTCTCCCATAGCAGAGTAAAGATTGTGCCCATAGTGGTGACAGTGATAGTGTGTATCACTATAGGTATTTTTGGCATTTGGGTATAAAATGCTTAAAATCTACGGAACCTTACATTGCGCGTGGCTCGATACGTGGCTTGGCCAGTATTTTTTTATTTTTCTAATATTAGACAGAACGAGCAGATGATTTCACATAATGAAAATCAACACCTAACATTATGCCAAACTATCATGGCCCTTAGGCCCATCATGCGAGAATCGTTTTAAACCTTCTTGTGTTTTGAAGTTATAGCATAGCTTTCATCGCGGGCGTGGCGACTGAATCAAGAAATTCCGTAACGAAAATAAACCTAACATCCAAGCCGTACCGTTAACAAATTTCGACGTTATCCCAACTGGACAGTGTGAAACAAAGGGGCAAAACGTATTAAACCAGAGTTCAATTCCAGTTCAACGATTTTTTTTTCTCGACAGCAAAGCGGGCAACATGCAGAAATCTGCATGCTTTTCTGAAATCATAACTGTAAACAGAATGTGGTCCTCAAATTATGCACACTAGCTCTCAGCACCTGGTCTATAATATGAATTTTCATTTTCAATCAAGTGTATTTAATTAGAATTTCGTATAAATATTTTTCATCTTTCAAATTAATGGCAGAACCAAAATGATCGTTCATTATACTCGTATAAGCTGACAACGAATTAAGATATTTTGGACTTTAATAAGACGAACAGCTGAATTATTATTATAATGGTACGGAGTTTTCCTTATTATACGATCCGATGTGGGCATAATAATATATTTAGTTTATATACGTGAGCTTTTACTTTTCAGTTGTGTGCATTTTAAGAAATTCAATATCACGTGTCTCAAACGGTGAAGGAAGAACATCGTGAGGAAACCTGCATAATAGAGAATTTTCTTAATTCTTTGCGTGTCTGCCAATCCGCATTGGGCCAGCGTGGTGGACTAACCCTCTCAATCTCTCATTTTGAGAGGAAACACGAGCTCAGCAGTGAGACAAATACGGGTTGATAATTAAATGAAAATATACTTGGTCAAATACAAACATTTAGTGTTTAGTGAAACTTTCATGGTTTACATACCTATAGGTATATCTAAGTCTTGGTTTAGGCAGGTGAACAAAAATTATACAATTCCATTTAGATACTCTTTTAAATATTTGTTTGAATTTTAGATTTTTATAATAAATAGTTATTCTGTAGTATGTAACTAAGACTAAGTGTAAATGTATTACCTAGTATGTATAATACTCGTAAGTCTCTAACTTCACAAACTCTTGAGCTTTTTAATTTTAGACCGTTTTTAGTGATCCATAATAATAATAATAATAATAATAAAAACATTTATTCAGCCAAAACAACATAACATAAATAAGAAAAAAATACATGAGAATTAATACTAACTTAATACTAAGGCTTCGGCTGAATGGGGCGCTGCCTCAGCTCTATGCTACAGCTAAGACGCTAACTGTAGCGCTGATTTTCAGGCATGACCCCAGGGTGAGCTCACGGACTGATCGGGAGAGCGTTGCGTCATTTATTGATTCCAAATTTAAAATAGATAAAATAATATACTACTATGTATCCACATATCTATAGTAAGTAAAAAACATAAGTACATACAGACGAAACGTAGAAACTCCACCTTTTTGGAAGTCAGTTAAAAATTAGATTGGAGCGAAGGACAAACATTAATATTATATGCAAAAAATAAATAAAAAATAAAATAAGATTACTAAACAACTACAATAAAGACAAAAAAAAAAAAAAAAAGAAAAACAACTGTCCTGCAAAATATTTGGTTATTGTTTCTGTAGAACTAAGAGATGTTCTTTAATTAGTTTTTTGTAAACAGTAAGAGATTTAGCTAGTCTAATTGGTGGTGGAAGGTCGTTCCAAATTTTGCAGGCTGAGTACTTAAAAGTCCCCTTAAACGAGGCAGACCTATGAAACGGGCAAGAAATACGTGGAGCTCCTCTTGGCCTGCATGTACTACCTTGACTGGCCCATTTTATACGTGAACACAAATAAGATGGTTTACCAGTGGAGATGACACCGAAAATTAGAGTGGCTAAATGTAGTTTCCTCCGCGCCTCCATCTTAAGTATGTTAGCGCTATTTAAAAATGGACTAACATGGGAACGGGGAGGCACTGGAAAGCAGAATCGTGCACAAGCATTTTGGACTCTTTGAATAAGCTTGGCTGATCTAGCAAGTAAACATGGTCCGTAGGCAGCGTCTGCATAATTTAGATTTGAAAGCACTAAGGTCTCACATAAACGAATTCGCACTTCAACGCTGAGGTAGCTACGCATTTTATATAATAGTTTTAGCCTGTAAAAACAATTTTTTACTACATTTCTAATATGGCTTTCAAAGCGTAAATTTTCGTCAAATATTACACCGAGATTTCTTACCTCACGCACTCTTTCCACCATGTCACCTCTAATGTCAATACTGGGCTTAAACATTTCAACTTGCCTAAGTTTGTGGTTGGTGCCTAAAATTATAAATTTGGATTTATTAGGATTTAGATTTAGGGAATTTATATCTGACCAATTAGCTATGTTCTCTAGGTCCTGACGGATGTTAGCTATCGCCTCAGGTGTATTTTGAGGCCGAAATGAGTAATATAGCTGAACATCATCGGCATAACAGTGGTAATTGCAGTTATTAATACATCTGACCATATCTGCTGAGAATAGAGCAAAGAGGATTGGGCTGAGTATTGAGCCTTGTGGAACACCTCTGAGAACCGGTAGAGTCATAGAGACTAATTGTTTGCCATCTGTTTGATTAATTTGGACGAATTGACTACGATTTGAGAAATAACTGTTAAACCATTTTACGGTACTAAGTGAAAATCCATAATATGACATTTTAGACAGAAGAAGCGATGTGTTTATAGAGTCGAACGCTCTGGAAAAGTCAAGCAGCACTAGAATCGTGGTCATGCCTTGATCTTGAGCCGAGAGGATGTTATCAATTACATCTATAATTGCTGTAGTAGTACTGTGATTTTTACGAAACCCGGATTGTAATGGAGGTAAGATATTATTTTCCTCCAAGTATTCAGTCAGTTGTCTACATACGACTTTTTCTAAAATTTTGGATAGGCAAGGAAGTATGCTAATAGGCCTTAGGTCTTTTAGAGAGGTTGGCGAATCGACTTTAGGTAGAGGCCTGACGATTGCAGTTTTCCAAGAATCGGGAAAAGTTGAGGATATAATTGACCTATTTATGATATCTGTAATAGAACTTAGGCTTTGTGGTAGGGTCAACTTTGACATATCTAATGAGATAAGGTCAGATCCTAGTGCGTTTGACTTTAATCCTTGAACAATTTTCATAATTTCTGTCTCAGTCGTAGTCTTTAAGTTAAACGTATTTTGCCCAAATTTATTGAACTCAAAATAAGTGTAGGTAGAAATTGTAGCAGAACTTTTATACGGTATATCAAGAAAATGCCTGTTTATCAAATCCGGATTACATAGACGGATAACATAAAATATGTTTATGCAAAAATAAATGCTACCATCTACCGCGACAACCATACGATTTATAAAAAAAGGTTTAAAAAAAGAAGTGATAACTTAAACCTGCTGCCGTATGCATGAAAGAATAGGGAAGAAACACAGAGTGGAGCCGTAACGCGTTACGTTACGAAGCGGTTGCCCTACATAAGAAGTTATCATTTCATAAACATACTCGTAGTAATGGTCGTAGGTACGTAGTACTTTTTTATGATAAAGTCGTAGTAGAATGCTTCTTTTTTTACTTTTTTTTCTTTACAAGTTAGTCCTTGACTTCAATCTCACCTGATGGTAAGTGATGATGCAATCTAAGATAAAATCGGGCTTACTTGTTAGGAGAAGAATGAAAATCCACACCCCTTGCGGTTTCTAGTCGACATCGTATCGGAACGCTAAATCGCTTGGCGGTACGTCTTTGCCGGTAGCTCAGGCAGACCAGGACCAATTAAGAAAATCTCAATGTGACACGGAGGTTATCAATACGATATCGGGTCGAAAAATGTAAAAACACAAAAAAAGCAAGCAAGAATTTCATTACAATGACAAAATAGGGAACTTCAATTTTATTGTGAGATAACGCGCGTTACCGAGATTGTTGTGAGATGTAACTTGGGCCACTTTGACCCGCGGCCCGTTAACAATGCAAACATTCTCATTAAACTTCCTCCAGAATACGCTGTATATTTACGTTAGTAATTGTATACAATAGCCGTGATAGCCCAATATATACGACCTTGAGCGAAGGTTCGAATCTGGTCCGGCGCACGTCCAATTTTACAGTTATGTCTCTCTTATCAACCCATCTTCGGCTCACTGCTAAGCTCGGGTATCCCCTCTGAATGAGAGGGGTTAGGCCAATAGTACCCCACGCTGGCCCAATGCGGATCTGCAGATTTCACACACGCAGAGAATTAAGAAAATTCTCTAGTATGTAGGTTACCTCACGATGTTTTCTTAAAATGCACACAACTGAAAAGTGGGAGGTGCATGCCCCGGACAAGATAAGAACCCACACCCTCCGGAATCGGAGGCAGAGGTCATATCCACTGGGCTATTTTAGGAAATCAAATATCACGTGAAGGAAATACATCGTGAAGAAACCTGCATACCAGAGAATTTTCTTTTTTTTAGTATGTGAACTCTGCCAATCAGCATTGGGCCAGCGTGGCGGAATATTAGCCAATCCCCTGTCATTCAAATTGAGCACGAGTCGTGCTCAATTTTGGGCCGAATATATGGGTTGGTTAATGATGATGATGATGATGATGATGATGATGATGATGATGATGATGATGATGATGACGACGATGATGATGATGATGATGATGATGATGATGATGATGATGATGATGATGATGATGACGACGATGATGATGATGATGACATATTGATTAAGGTAATGGACGAAGATCTAGCCCGGATCATAACCTCATTTAATGAAGGCTAAAATGTTGTCAGCCTATGTTCCTACCAAAGGTACCTTTAGCAATGGTAGGAGCTCAATATGGCTAACAAAGTTTAAGCCACACAAAGGTATGTCTGACTCTGGCATGCCTTCATTCATTAGTTTTAAATCGTATAAAAAAAATATAAATCACTAACTATTATAATATAGCAATACATGTAATGTTAGAGCTATGAATTGTCCAGTAGACCAATATTGGAAAAGCACTCGACTATGCGCTAACGAGATGCGGGTCTAATGAACTTGAAATCCCGTGCTTCCATTTTGTATAATGGACACTAACGTGGAACTACGAAACAGAGGATACGAATTTATATTCTGACTAGCTGACGCCACGCGGTTTTACCTGCGTGATTTCCGTTCCCTTAGGAATACGGGGATAATATATATCCTAATAGCCTTCTTCGATAAATGGGCTATCTAAGACTGAAAGAATTTTTCAAATCGGACCAGTAGTTCCAACAAACAAACTCTTTATAATATTAGTATAGATAATATTTTAGACTAATAACCTATAGACTCGCAACATCTAACATTTTTTCACTTCAAACGTAAGTCACTTTTGTGACTATGATAGCGTACAGGTAGCCTTCCGTTCTTGGCGACCGCGACCTGCGACCACGCGACCCACTGTATAGTATGAGTTTATATGACGCACCATATAATCTCTGAAAGTCGAAATTCGAAAGTCGAAAGAGAAAAAAGAAAAAGAGAATGTCAGAAAAAGAGATGGAGACGTCTTCTCACAAACAAACACGGTCTGGATGCGTATGCCGCGCCGTACTGTCCGGAACAGGAAGTTATTGAAAGCTTTGGGGCCTACGCTGTATCATATCGCCGCAGGCGACTTGTACTTAGTGAAATTATTTATTTTTAATTAATATTAAATTATAAGTCAAAATTAAAAAAGAGTACTAGAATAAAGGCTTTTAAATATTATTTGATTACCGACAGACAAAAAAATACACCAAAAACTTATTAAAGTCCCTCGATTTCTCTAGGACCCAGATTCCTTTCACTCCAAACATTTTTACTCCTAAAAATAATTATACCTATAAATCCAGGCGTCTTTGAATAATTAAAGAACATACTCAAAAATAAAAGATTCCGAAGAGTTGAGAACCTGCTTTGTTGAATTGGGTTAAAAAAGTAGTTATAGCGTAAATCATACGTAACTAACACACGAAATCACTTTCGTAACTATAGATAACGCAATAGTTCTTTGTGAAAATTTTTATAGCTTCATGTTCCAATAGTAATGACTTGTAGTTGATGTGCTTTTTGTAAAATGTAATAAAGTATTACTACATTAGTTATATTCGTAGGTTATTACATTCAGATATAGAAAATTATATCTGTGTGTCTAGTGGGAGTTTTCAATATTTTCATAGTGTGCAATCATGTTGAAGTTTACGCAAATTTATATGGAATTGAAACAGTTGTGCAGTAGTGCTACTAGATGGCGCTGTTTCAATTCCTTAGAAATTCGCGTTTACGTTACGTGACAGTAACAGTATCAAACTGCCACTAGGCTCTCTGATGCATATACTATAATATATACAAGAGATTACGTTGTCTAACTATCAAGTATGTAATTTGGAATATGACTAAGTAAGTTAAGAAGCTTTACATATATTTTTAATTTGTCAATTCCCAGCAGCTCCCAAATTTCTCTTATTGGGAACAGAAAGCCTATTGGCCATTAAAAAGTCCTTAATGAGTCTCCTATTTACTGCAATGTAATTTAATTCTCTAGCAGAATTATTTGTTAGCGACAGTAGTAGGTACAAATACAATATTACTACTCTGTAATCGATCTCAATGGATGAATATCCTCACTGGACATTGACTCGCTCGTCAATATTTTATGAGTTTGTTCACCGTTGTACAAAATGAATTACTATGTACTGACTAAAGATTTGAATTTAGTTTGTCTATCCGTTCTACACAGTTGATTAAATTGGAATTGGAATTAATTATTTTATTGAAAAAATAAAAAATTAATAATTATTGTAAATAATGATGAATTTAAAAGAGTAACTGCTGATTTTATACCCTATTTTTCACAGTATAAATTTTGGTAGTCTTTACTTATAGTCAAATTGGACATTTCAAAAGTGCTTGTAAATTTAGTTCGATTTTGACCATGACCATTCAAATTAAGTTAACACTATGGAAAGCTAATTAATTATTCATGTAAAGGCAAAAAACTGAAGTTGGCTGACCAAATGTTAGAAATAGTTCGCCCCTTGTCAGCTGCAGCTTGATTGATGATGGTAGTTGCAACTTATTTTGACAGTTAATATTTTTTTTTGGGTTAGAACAAAATATCTGTAATTTTAATTACAACTATAAATTGTAGGCCAAATTGTTTGCTAACATAATTATCCTTCATTATTAAATGAGATTCATAACCTTTATTTAATGCATAATCTTTTGTATAGGCCTGTGCTTGAATACAAATATGCATAATTTGAATTTTATGAAACCAAAGTTCATGAAAGATATGTTTATATTGAATCAAACATACACACACAAATGCTTGGAAGATGCCTATTGACTCTGGTTTTGAGTACATTATATCATAGGAAACATGGAAGCGAGCTGTAGAAATCAATAAACACGTCTCCAATAATAGTAAAAAAGGACGTTTCCAAAAGTACAAAGACAATAAAGACTGCCCTTAGTTTTTAATTATTCAGTTTCATTTTCTGAGACACATAAAAATCGCAGACCACTAAAAATCCAAGCGAAAAGGGATTAAAAATAGAAGGGCATTGAAGCCCTGGAAGGGACTCGAATCCTCAAGTGCGACGAACTCTATTGCCCGTTCCGTTTTACGAGGCAACGCGTACTGTCTGCATCGATACAATTGCCCTGACCGTATGCCAACCCAATTCCATCGCGTCCCAATATTCTAGAGCAATTCCAGTGGACTAAGTGGCCTACGACAGCTAGACTTACCGCATTTTATAAAGGCTAAAAGTTTTGCAATGTATTTTACTGTAGGGTACACTTGAATAATGAATGAGCCACGATAGCTCAGTGGATAAAGTGACCTCTGCCTTCGATTTGGAGGACGTAAATTCGAATCCGGTTCGGGCATGCACCTCCAACTTTTCAATTCTATCCATTTTAAGAAATTGAATATCACGTGTTTCAAGTGGTGAAGGAAAAACATCATTATCTACGTGTGTTAGTCTACCAATCCGAATTGGGCTAACGTGGTGGACTATTAGCGTAATCTCTGGAACTAGTTCCCATCATAAAATGACATATAATTATTATGTTGGTGAATTTGGGTGCGATGCAACTCCAAAATATAATGTGACAGGTAGCAGTGACAGTGATTGTATTATTATTTTGTGATAGAGGAAACACCTTAAATAGATTCCAGGGCTTGTGACTTGGGTTGTATTAATGATTTCTTCACAAGACTTTATTATTATATAGTTTTATTATTATAATTACAACAAAACACTATGGCAAAATCACTAACGGACCAGCAGCGTAACGGTGTCCATGCTGCCTAACAAACAACTGTGCTCAAGTCATAAAATACCCTCTTATTTATACCATCACTATTGCAACAACTTTGTACAAATACCTCCCCTCTATCTAAATAATATAAATAATGTCAATACCATTCGTAATCGAGAAACTCGTAAGAAAAAGTTATGGCCACTATGGTCCAAACTTAATTATTTGCTGCCGAAATTACTTCTGACATCAAACTTACAGCTGACATAAAATGAAGCAAGTGTGGCTCTCGCAGGCTCTCGTTCTACAACTTATTCAACAGTAGCCTACTTTACACAACGCTTTGTTCGCTCACTTTTTAACATAATAAATGGATTTAAAAGCGAATGCGATTATACAGTAACATTACAGATACGCTGCAGTTTCGTACTCACCACTTTGCAGTTCAATCAACGATTCATTGCCATTACATTATTCAAGTCATTCATAATAAAATTTCGAAAACCTCTTGACATAGAAAGATGAAATTTGGCAGAGAGGTAGTATATATATAGCCTGCTAATAACGGATTTGCAACAGCTTCGCATTAAGGATGTCTTAAGGCGGACGAAACCGCAGGCGTCCGCTAGTATTATTTGAAAAATATCTTTAATAGAAATTCTTCGTCATGTAGCACCTGACTAGTCGACGAGACATAAATCCGAAATAAAGGTATGACCATAGCACATAGGGAGCTTTCTTTGAAAACGCTGCCTAATCTTCTCGGAATATAACAAAACAATGCATTCTGGAATATTCCTCTTGTATAGATCTCGAAAAAGTACATGATGGCATATATCTATATTTAAAGGACAATAAACCCATGATAATCTTCTAAAATAAAGAAACGAATATTGTAAGTATAAAGTAGTACGTATCTAATGTAAAATGTCAAACTTTTGAAAGGGTAATTTTGAGCTTAAATGACTTTTTATTCATTGGCCAGCAGTAAGAGGTTGAAAGAGTAAATCTTAGTGGTGGTCCAAATTATAAGATTCCGTATTTAAGACAGTAACACACAATAGAAAGAAAAAATATTTCTTATCTAACATCATATTTAATAATTTTTCATTATCTGTAGCCCTGCTAGAGTTAAATAGTCACTGTTCTTTTAAAAATTAAAAATATTTAAAAAACACCTTGATATGAATAGCAGCTCAATGAGTAGGAATATTTCAAATACGAAGAACATTTCCACATAGCTTAGTAAAGACTGCACAGCAATGTGGGTAAACTGTCGGACCTAAATTAATATGGTCGTGAGTTCGAACCCTAGCCAAAATGTCAAAATGTCTTTTTTAATTTATAGGGAATATGTATGACGTGTATTAGTTATTTGCAATTAATTAAAATTATTGTATTATTGTATCGGCCATTTTGTGGAGAGATTGAGTTGAGGTCAGACGGTTGCATTGTGTAAGGCGTCGTCGCTTCAAAGCTACTACTGTGTACAGACATTTGTGAATAATTACTGTCAGTGATTTAGTTTTGCTTTAATTGTCTAAAGTATATTTTGGATGTGTTGAGAAGGGTAAGTGTTAGACTAATATAAAACTCGCGCATTACTTAATACGTAGGTAACGATTAGATTAAACATGATGTTGTTTCTATTGTTCTTAGCCTCTTGAAACGCCTTCTCAGCACGAGGGAACTGTATCACATTGTATTCACAAACCGGATCCCTGAGGGTCAGCTCCGAGCTAGCACTATTGAAAGGCTTGGTAGGGTGCCTGCAAAACAACTAAACGCAAACCCTCCTGGCGTCCAACATTAGTTCAATACCCGTAACATATGGCGCCCAACGGAAAATAATTATGAAAATAGAAATTAAAGTGTCTAGTTAAAAAAATATAATATTAAAAGAACTGTGTAAGAACGAACATTACATTCTTGAATTGTAGAAACGATTCTACACTATACCTACCCGCCTATCTAAAGTGCTGAACGTTTTACTTTTGGACGGAGAACTTTGTATTTACTTACTTATGTTTTACGTACTATAACTTAGATGTTCTAAAGCTGTAACTAATATAATAACTTAATATAAGATTCTTAAAGATTGTGTGATTTGCAGTGTAGGTATAAAGAAGGTATCAACCTAGTGCATGTGTTATTGAAGTTTGATACTAATAGGTTTAATTTAGATTAGGGAGCATTACTTGAATTGATATTATATTTTTGCATGAACTATTTTAATTAATTGAAAATAATATTTACTGATAAAAAATTGCATTGTTGTGTTTCAATAAGTTTTGTGTGTTACATTTACTAATATTATGTCAATTTATTATGTTGAAATAGTGCCTAGATTCAAGATATTTTGTCAATAATTAATTAATACCTAATAATACTTTGTTAGGTATATAATTGAGAATTTATTTATTTCTGGATTGCTATTAATTTTAATTAAATATTTATGCGTTTTTATCTCTGTTGTTGTTGTTGTAGTTGTTGTTGTAGTTGTTGTTGTTGTTGTTGTAGTTGTTGTTGTTGTTGTTATTTTAAATTTATTTGATATTACATCTTTATCTTTTCTTTAAAGAGAGAAGTTTATAAGATAATTTATAATATTATTTCATTGATGGGTAAATATGATTTTAAATAAAATGTTGTTTTTTTCCTTGTTATTTCGTTCTAGTTGATCATATATAGTCCTTTTTATCTTGTCTTTAAGGATAAATGTTTTAAAAGATATCTTTTTATAATTATTTTGTATAATTCATTCATTCATTAATAATGACGATTGATTGGTTTTATTAAAGATTAATTTCAGCAATATTATAATACTTTTTATCAATCTGTTAATCTATATATAGATATATATCAGATATTTAATTTTATATGTTAGTGAAAATTTTATACGAAATATTTGTTCATATTCTGGCAACTCTTTACATTTTTTTTCACATTACAGGTATGTTATTTACTGTTCTAATAAGTAATTGATTTAAATATTATTAATAAATTATTCTTTTATAAATAAATTAAATTAATAAGTCAATTATTAATATAATAGTTGTAAAATAATATTTTTGTTGGATCAATATTGTTATCGATATTTATAAAAATGGAGGTCAACTTTTTATTGAAAGATGAGTTGGAGTTCGAACTTGCGTCTCGCGGAGTATATATTAAAACTTTTGTATCAGTCATGAAAAAAATGCTTAAGGAGCTAATGAATTCAGAAGAAAAAGGCGACTATTCATATCAGATTAAAGCCCCAAAACAAAGCTTCGAGTGTCCTGCTCAGGAGTTAGAGGTGTGTAAATCAAAGGTGGCGATTCTATCAAGTTATATTTCAGAAATTTCAGAAAAACCAGACAGAAATTTATTTAGACGATTAGTGTCTAGGCTTTACCATGTTAAAAACAGGGTAGATTTCATAGTTCCTAAATCAGATGATGAAACCGAGGTAAGAGAAAATTTAAGAATTAAGATAGATAATTTATTAGCACAATTAGAAGAACAGGATGATAAAGAAGAGGAAGAAAACCTAACATTTAAAGATAAACAGATTTTACAAGAAACATTAGGTACGGTAGGGGAAAGAATAATAAAAAAACTAGAAAAACGATCTCAATCTAGGGAACACTTAGACATCAGCAACCAAGAAGATGATTGTGATAGGTCAGTGAATTTTAAAGACAAGCTTGAGTCTCGTAAGGCTAGTGGTAAAATAATTTCTTCATCATCAGTAATTGAAGATGAGAGTCACATGCAAAAACGTAAACTAGTGCCTATTATACAGTGGGGTGTAAAATTTTCCGGAAACAATAAGGTCAGTGTAAATGCGTTTATCGAAAGAGTAAATGAGCTCAAAGAAGCAAGAAATGCTTCAGATAGGGATCTTTGGAGATATGCAATAGACTTTTTTGAAGGAGACGCTTTAATCTGGTACAGAGCGAATAGAGAAAATATATTAACTTGGAATGAATTAACACTTTTACTGAAACGAGCTTTTCAACCACCTTGTTACCAAGAGGAATTACTAGACGAAATTAGATCTAGAACTCAGGGAAGAAATGAATCAGTTATAATATACATGTCAATAATGCAAAACATGTTCAATAGGTTACCAGAAAAAATCTCAGAACATAATAAGATTACAATTATCTTGAAAAACATTCAGCCTTACTTCCAACGCGCGGTGTGTAGGGACCGGTTCGCTTCTATACCGGATTTGATAAATGTACTCAGGGTGGTGGAAAGATCAAAAATAAATTGTGAACAATTTCGGGAACCAGGAACCAACAAAAACTTATTAGAACCAGACTTAGCCTATAAAACGGAGGAAGTTAGAGTGCCAGATAACCAAATTCTCGAAATAAACGACAATTCATTAGGAATAAATAAGAAACGTTGCTGGAATTGTAGGCAAAATGGACATTTATTTCGGTCATGTACCATTCCAAAGCAACGTCTATTTTGTTATAGGTGCGGTAGATTTGGCACAACTTCAAAAGATTGCTCGTGTAAGGGAAACGGGGCAGGGGAGGGCAACAATCAGAAATCTGCCTAGTTGGATCTCCCCTTGATAGAAATAGCAAAGAATGGCAGAATTGGTTAAAGGTAGTTAGTAAAATGTTCGTAGGCCATGAAATAGATAATCTTACTGTTTCCAAAGAGAACGATAACCGGTCATATGTAATGTTAGAAATTTTAGACCTTAATTGCACAGGTTTATTAGATTCGGGAGCAAATAGGACTGTTATTAATCCAGATTTTGCTCTGACCTTAAGATCTTTGGGACTAAAGCCGTATAAAAGAAAATTTGACGGATACATTTCTACGGCGGACGGTACAAATCATACTATTTCTGAGTTATTTGATGTACCCATTAAATTTGATGGTCAGTCTCACGTCATGTCTCTATTGGTAATGCCAGGTTTAGTGCAAAATTTGTTATTGGGGAAGGATTTTTTTGACCAATTCCATATCAGGTTCCAATTTAAAAGCGATATACCAATTGGTGATACTCAAGTTAATACAATAAATCTACATACAACCAGTACATTAGTATCACAAAATGATTTAGATGAATTTGAGCAGGATGAACTCTCGAAAGTAATAGAGGAAATGAAATGCACTATAGGGGTTGGGTTAGGCCGAACGAACTTAATAGAGCATAAGATAGATACGGGTGACACCAAAGCAATTTATCAAAAACCATACAATTTCTCACCAGTCGTAAGAAAACAAATTGAAGCTGAGTTAGATGACATGTTAGCTAAAGATGTGGTGGAACCATCCTATAGTTCATGGTGCTCACCCGTACTTATAGTTAAGAAACCAAACGGTTCTAACAGGCTTTGTTTGGATAGTAGGCAGCTGAATAAAGTGACTCGAAGAGATACATATCCCTTACCTCGTGTTTCTTCCATTTTGGATAGCTTACGTAATGCTAGGTATTTAAGCACTATAGATTTAAAGTCAGCTTTCTGGCAGTTGCCACTGGAGGAGTCCAGTAAACAGAAAACAGCCTTTGCGCTGCCAGGTAAAGGCCTTTTCCAATTCAAGGTCATGCCTTTTGGTTTAGTAAATGCATCGCAGTCCCAGCAAAGACTGATGGATATGTTATTCCAGTCAAAAAATGATAACGTTTGGGCATATTTAGATGACATAGTAGTGTGTTCGTCCACCTTGGAGGAACACTTAAAGTTGTTGAGATGGGTCACTGAAGTGCTTAAGAAGGCAGGCTTAACAGTAAATATGGAAAAATGCCACTTTGCTAGATCATCCCTGCGATATTTAGGATACATTATTGATAAGGACGGATTGCGCACTGATCCCGATAAAGTGTGCGCTATCTTAAATTTTGCAAAACCAAAGAATATTAGAGAACTCAAAAGATTTATCGGTTTAGCTAGTTGGTACCGCAGGTTTGTAAGGAATTTTTCCGAAATAGCAGCCCCCTTACATCAGCTGACAAAAACAAAGGGTGTACCTAAATTTAAGTGGACAGCGGAAGCTGACAAGTCATTTTTAGAGTTAAAAACACTTCTAACTACCACTCCAGTAATTACTTGTCCTGATTACTGTAAACCATTTTTTATACACTGCGACGCGTCAAAACATGGTATAGGAGCGGTTTTGTGTCAGAAATCAGATAATGGAGATCAGGCAATTGCTTATTTGAGTCGTAAGCTTAATAACCATGAAATAAAATACTCCACGTCGGAACGAGAGTTACTTAGTGTAGTGTTTGCAGTAGAGAAATTTCGGCCATATATTGATGGGGCTCATTTTACAGTTGTGACTGATCATAGTGCATTACAATGGTTGCACAAGATGAAAGACCCCCATGGTCGATTAGCCAGGTGGGCTATGAAGCTTCAACAATTTGACTTTGATGTAGTGCATAGACCTGGTTCCTGCAATGTAGTTCCAGATGCCTTATCACGCTCTTTAGAAATAAATGCTATCAAAATTCAAGATAAAAATAAAGACAGCTGGTACAAAAATAAAGTAAAAGTCATCTGTTCTGGGGCTGATCAAGATCCAAGTTGGGCGGTTGAAAACGGCTTGCTTTTAAAATCAGTATCATTGAAGCAATTTCCAGTAACTAGCCGTTGGAAAATTTATGTACCCCAAAGCTTAAGAACAGATGTATTGCAAGAATGTCATGATTTATCTACTTCAGGACATTTCGGTATTAGAAAAACATTATTCAAAATTAAGCAGAATTACTACTGGCCTAGCATGTTGAGAGATGTAAAGGATTATGTTAATAATTGCAAAACATGTGCTAAGGTAAAAGTATCTCAGCAACCTTCTTTTGGAAAAATGGGACAGCATAGAGAGGTATCAGGTCCATGGGAAGTGGTAAGCTTAGATTTGATGGGTCCGTTCCCAAAGAGTAGAAAGTGCAACACTATGTTATTGGTTCTGACATGTTGGTTTAGCAAATTTACCCTACTATTCCCTTTACGCACAGGAAAAGCAGATAAAATATGCGAGATTATAGAAAGTCAGTTCCTATTATTTGGTTCTCCGTCAGCTATAATCTGCGATAATGGTAGGCAGTTTCTGTCTGAAGACTTTAAAAATGTTGCCAACAAATTTAATGTGAAAATTTGGTACACACCAAATTACCACCCACAAAGTAATCCGACAGAACGGGTAAATAGAGTCATAGGGACCATGATCAGATCATATATTCAGTCAGGAAAACATAATAATTGGGACATCTACCTCAATGATATAGGTCATGCTATACGTACAGCGGTTCATGAAGGCACGGGCTACACACCATCTTATTTATTTTTTGGTCGGGAAACAAACGTACCTCCAGTAAATCAGTTTGAATATTTAAAGGACATTAAGGAAATTTTGCCATTACCAGACCAGCAATCATTCATCAATAATTTAAAATTGCGTGGCCAAATTAATGAAAACGTTAAAATTAAGTTACGGCAAACACACGACAACAGTAAAATAATCTATGATCGTAAACATAGACAAGCACATTTTAAAGAAGGAGATATAGTATGGAAGAGAACCAAATACTTATCAAAAGCTTCAAATAAATTTATGTCTAAATTAGCACCCAAATTTGAAAAGGCTGTAATCACAAAGAAAATTTCGGAAAATATTTTTAAATTAAACAACGCTTTTGGTAAAGATATAGGTCTCTGGCACGCAAAGGACTTAAAAGCATACTAAACTGAATGGAAAAAAAAAAAAAAAATATATATATAAATATATATAACTTGCAATTTTTTTTTTTTTGTGTGGGTAGGGGTATTTGATATGAATAGCAGCTCAATGAGTAGGAATATTTCAAATACGAAGAACATTTCCACATAGCTTAGTAAAGACTGCACAGCAATGTGGGTAAACTGTCGGACCTAAATTAATATGGTCGTGAGTTCGAACCCTAGCCAAAATGTCAAAATGTCTTTTTTAATTTATAGGGAATATGTATGACGTGTATTAGTTATTTGCAATTAATTAAAATTATTGTATTATTGTATCGGCCATTTTGTGGAGAGATTGAGTTGAGGTCAGACGGTTGCATTGTGTAAGGCGTGGTCGCTTCAAAGCTACTACTGTGTACAGACATTTGTGAATAATTACTGTCAGTGATTTAGTTTTGCTTTAATTGTCTAAAGTATATTTTGGATGTGTTGAGAAGGGTAAGTGTTAGACTAATATAAAACTCGCGCATTACTTAATACGTAGGTAACGATTAGATTAAACATGATGTTGTTTCTATTGTTCTTAGCCTCTTGAAACGCCTTCTCAGCACGAGGGAACTGTATCACATTGTATTCACAAACCGGATCCCTGAGGGTCAGCTCCGAGCTAGCACTATTGAAAGGCTTGGTAGGGTGCCTGCAGAACAACTAAACGCAAACCCTCCTGGCGTCCAACATTAGTTCGATACCCGTAACATAGGGACTACATCTGTGATTTTAGCAACACGAGTCGCCACGAACATTTTGAGTATGTGACTAGGCGTGTTGAGCCAATTTAAAACCACGGACGAGTCCGTAAATAAAAGTAATTCTGAAACTTGAAGTCTGTTTGAGACAATATTATTTATATATTTGACCAACTTTGACAATAAGTGAGCAGCCATGAGCTCTAGACGTGGAATAGAAACTGTCTTTAATGGTGCGACCTTGGATTTTGCCATAAGTAAGCTGACCTTATTAGTAGCGCCTTCAGTACGCAAATATACTACGGCAGCATAGCCTTTTGTAGATGCATCACAGAAACCGACTATTTGACACGCCGTGTAGTTTTTGCCAACCGCATGCCGATCGTGCTTAATATTCGATAGTAAATGGAGCTCGTTGACATAGGCTCGCCATTGAGCTTCGAGCGCAGTCGGCAACTTTTCATCCCATGTCAAGTTTTGGGACCAAAGTTGCTGCATCAAGCACTTGGCATAAAATACACAGGGAGCTACGAACCCGAGCGGGTCGAATTGACGTCCAATCTGTGACAATATTGTCCTCTTAGTCACCACTGGGTTGGATGGTGCAGTCGAAAAGGAGAATGAATCAGAAGCTGGTGACCACTGCAGACCTAATACTTTGATGGAAAAACTGGTTTCGTCATCAAACTCTAGTGGTGTTTCTCGATGGTCATCTGGCAGGTGCTTGAGAACTGGCAACGAGTTGCTAGACCACTTTCGTAATAGAAAGCCACCACGTCTTAACAGAGCAATGAGCTCATCAAGCAAATTAATCGCTTCTTCATCGGAATCTACCGACCACAGAAAGTCGTCCATGAAGAATGCTGTTTTGAGTACATTGGCTGCTTGTGGGTAAGTCTCAGCTTCATCATCAGCTAAAGTGTGCAATACTTTTATAGCGAGATAAGGGCTACTGGCAACACCATAAGTGACAGTGTTGAGCTCATAAACTTGAACTGGTTGATCTTGAGAATAACGCCATACTATATGTTGATATGGACGTTGACTCCGCTCGATGTCTATTTGTCTGTACATTTTACAGATATCAGCAGACAGAGAAACTTTTTTAAGTCTAAAATTAATTATTAGCTGGTTAAGATCAGCTTGAAGTTTGGGCCCAGGTAGTACGATCGAATTGAGTGAGTGTCCATTCGACGTATGCATGGAAGCATCGAAGACCACGCGGTGAGATGTAGTAGTGCTCGAAGGCTTCACTATACAGAAATGTGGGATGATATATTTCGAATCCACACTTTCTATAGACCCTAAACAAGTCATATGCCCGAGTGACTCGTACTCATTCATGAACTTGTGATATTCTACTTTGAGTTTATTTTCACGTTCAAGCTTCGATTCTAAATTAGTAAGACGTCGAATAGCAATTTTACGCGAATCACCAAGCTCAGAACCCGGTCTCATGGGATACTTAACAATATACCTGCCGCTGCTGTCACGGCTATGTTCTTGAGCGAACAACTGTTCCGCCAAAATATCATCTGGGTTTCGAGGAACCTCAGATGGAATATTTTCCAAGGTCCAAAAGGAGCTCATTATGTGATCTATATGTGTTGAAATACCACAAAAGTTGATGGTGCTTTGCTGACTATCAGGTTGAACGCAAGTTGGTACCAACTGGTTTGAATCCTGAGATAACTCAGTTGGACCCGCTATAACGTACCCGAAGATCGAATTCAAAGCTACAGGCATACCACTCGTTTCTGGTAATATCCGCCTGCCATCGTAAATATACGGGAATAAATCACCGGCTATTAACATGTCGATAGGTCCCGGTTTATAAAACCAAGGATCGGCTAGACATAAGTTTTTAAATTTATTTATCACCTTATCAGGCAACGGTATGGTGGGCAAAGCACCTATAATTTTTGAAACTATCACTGCATCAGTCGACATCAGAGGACTATCTCGATTTATGGGTTTGACTTTGCATGTGGTTAGCCCGAAATCTTGCACCGTATTGCCACCTAACCCTAACGATTGAAAATGACACTTACGGCGGGCCAAGCCTAATCGCAATGCTAAGTCTTGCGTGATGTAGCCCGTCATCGCCCCGCTGTCAATAATACAACGCACGGAGTGGAACTTTCCCCACCGATCCGCAACATGTACTATGGCAGTCCCGAGAATTACAGTTAAAGAAGCCGAACACGTAAGCGCAACCGCATTATTTGATATGTCAATATTTGAATCAAATGCCCCATGTAAAGAAAAATGATGGTTTTTACTGCAGCTGCACCGGACTTGACTGGTACAGTCAGCAGAATCATGCGAACGTAAACAATTTTCGCATAAGCTTAGTTTTCTAATTGCATCTAATCGTTGAACCGATGATAGTGCGATATATTCAGGACACCGATAAATAGAATGCGATTTTTTGCAATATAAACATTCCTTAAGATTATACTGTGTGAACGCACCCTTAGGATTTTTAATATTTGAATGAAATGACCTATTAATATTTTTTGACTGTGTGAACTCGGCTTTAGGATCACCAGGTGACACAACTGACGATAAAGTAGTTTTTGATTTATTCAAATAATTTTGCTTCGAAGAAGTAGGTACTTGACTGTTCTTGACTTGAACCTGTTTAGTCGGATAAGCCGATTTTGATGAAACTTTCATCTCTGACATTTCAAGTATACGTACTTGATTTTCAACGAATGCAAGTAAGTCACTAACTGTGGGAATGAAATTTGGTTGTATTGACTGTTCATATCCCCGCCTAGTAGTTGCGTCCAGGGTCCTTATTGCTATGAAAAATAGTATGAACTCCGATAAATCTGCAATTTTTAATAATTTAAGTGTCTTGATATTTTCTTGAAAAGTTTGTAAGAAATTATTCAAACCGGTAGACGATTCACTTTGCAACTGCTTGAAGGTAAATAATTTATCCAAATAATTAGTTGCTAGCGCCCGTTTATTATCATACCGCTTGTACAATGCATTCCACACTAGAGAATAATTCTCAGCGCATACCGGTAAAGATTTGACTGTGGTTAACGCTGGACCACTCACCGATGAAAGCAAATAATAAAACTTTTCAATATCACACAATTCTGGATTATTATTTATCAAAGAATCGAAAGTGTCACGAAACGTAGGCCAACACTCCAATGAACCATCAAAATGATATATTTCTAACTTAGGTAGCCTAGGCTTTGTGCTAACACTAGATTTATTACACTCTTTTTTACTATCATTACTATTCGAAGTATCAATTATTGTCGCGGCTGCGGCCTGTATTGCGTAGTAAATACAGTCAAAATTCGTTATATCCGAATATGTAGGCAAGTAGTCTGGATCGAACTTTTTATTTAAGGCACATATCTCATGCACGGCTGCATCGTAATTTGACTTAACTATTTGAAGGTCATTGAACCTTGCGCGGAACAGAAAACGATTATCTTCGTTATCAAGGTTTTTTGTTAAGTCAAATAACGACTGCAGTCGCATGAAACACATTTCTTTAGTTATTACGTGAGGCTGCAGCAACTTATAAAGATCTTGTTCAGATTTAGGATTTTTCGCCATTTTGAAATGCGTACACGCGTATCGTCAATGGCGTCGGTTCGTTCACACAAATTGAAAAAATAGGTATATAATATGTGATTTGAACTGTGAAATTTAATGTGATGTTTTTGTACTGTATATATTGATATCACAACGGGTACAATCCGGCCGAATGACCAAAATGTATGGTTTTGAATTATTAATTAAAAGAATTGTACCTCAAACGCCCCCGGCGTCGTGCGCTCCGGCTTCGCTCGTTTTCAATCCGGAATCTGGATGCAGCGGACATCCACGTCGTGCAAAACACCGGGATGATTGTTCAATTAGTTTCGCGAAAGTCAATTTAAATTCCACCAGTAATCACTCAAAAACTTCGACTTTTTCAATGCGCGGCGCGGCTAATTTTTTTCAAATAAAAACAATTTACTTTTAAGCATTATTCAACTTAGTTTATTCAATGTATTTATCTATTTTATCACATATATTATATAATACAGTCCACTACTCTACAATTAATTCAAGTCAAATCTGTTACACAGTTCATACTAATACAAAACTTACATATTGGTATCGCAACTGGTGAAATCCTGTCGGATTTCGGTGGGGGGAATGTCGGATATTTGAAACCTCCCGCGCAAACCGCCGCCGCCAAAAGCCGACCGTGGCGCTAACGTCATGATAAAAGAAGATGGCCGCGACACGAAAAAATTAGCCGCGCCGCGCATTGAAAAAGTCAAAGTTTTTGAGTGATTACTGGTGGAATTTAAATTGACTTTCGCGAAACTAATTGAACAATCATCCCGGTGTTTTGCACGACGTGGATGTCCGCTGCATCCAGATTCCGGATTGAAAACGAGCGAAGCCGGAGCGCACGACGCCGGGGGCGTTTGAGGTACAATTCTTTTAATTAATAATTCAAAACCATACACGCAGCACACATAACTGCATTATTAACCGTGGTTCACCTAACCAAAACTTATACGCCACACACAACTGCATTATTAAACGTGGCTTACATAGCCATTGAAACTAAATCTTAATAATATGAGTGACTAGGTATAGACTTCTTTAAAATGGAAACTTGATCATATTTTTACACAGTCTCTAAAGATTACTAACAGCAAACGTCAACTCGACCATTTACAACTATCAATGATTACGGTTCCTAATAAAAAAAATATTAAATCAATTTATTGGAAAGTAGTTGACCAAATGAAATTTTTCTATAATATTGGTTAATTGAGGGTAGGTACGGTATCAACCTCGAGTTAATAACTAATAAAATCGTACAAATAAACGTGAATCAAAATCTTGATAATTAATAACAGCGATAACTTCGTCGAAACAATTGTTGGCAACAATGTCTATATTGATAATTTGAGGGTAGCAATTAATATTATTCACATCTATAATTAACAAAACTAAACTGGCTGTACGTTATCATAGATTAGCCTAATTTGGCTAGAACTAATAAAAAAATTTAATTTAATGCCGTTATAACTGTTTCATTGCCAAAGCTAGGCATTTTCACACTTTAAGCCGTTTGTCCATAATACATAGCCCGAAGCTTTTAGTTTTTTATCGCTATTAAGATTAAAATCCTTTATAATCACACCTCTATGCACATCAAGTAACTAAAATGATCAAGAAATAGATTACGTACCTTCAATTGTGGGCCTGCGTGGATTACGTGTCACTTCTGAATTGTGATGAAAATTATACTCCGCTAGTTTCTTACAACACTTTATTCCACCTTTTACAATTACAAATAAATAATAATATCTATACTGTTCCACTGTTTCACCAAAACCACCTCTCAACACCACACTCCCCCGAATGATCCATCTTTTTTCTCCCTTCTTACACTGCTCACGCCACCAACCCCTCCAATCTCTCGTTTTGCCGCCAAACGTTCCTATTGGTCTTACAATAAATGGCGCCTTTTGTAACATCCAATCACATCGGACCTGTCATTTTCATTTCACAGACTACAGATTTTATCCACAGAATAAAAATATAGAGAGCAAAGACTACTTTTTTATAAAAATCATGACACGAATATCGCCTACTCCAACGATATCTCACAGAATTGGAGAAAACGGAGAAGATCTCGTGGTTCTCCTATTCGCTGCCTCAAGACAAAAGTCTGAAGGTAGCGATTAGGGGAGTTCCAGTTGACACACCACCTGCCGACATAGAGCAAGAGCTGCGAAACTTGGGCTTCGAGCCGGAGCTGGTTCGAGCCATTCGAGCCCGCAAAGGACGCCCGGGTTGCATCTTCCTGGCAATACTTAAACGGACTCCCGATACTCTACCGAAGATATATGAGGTGGACGAACTCCTGTGCATGCCGGGAGTCCGCATCGAAGCTGTGACGGTGTAAAGCGCCATCTGTTGGTATGATGACGAAATCCGTACAAAACGCGCTCATAAAAGGTGCGAAGAATTGATTATATTATGGGTCGCTAGTGAATGGGCGTCTAAACCATAGATGGCGACAGGAGCGTGTCTCTTTGTGTGAGATTGCGTTTCGTTTCAGGGTCGGAGTGTGCAAATTGGCAATTTTCGGGTAAAACAAACGTCGTGGGGGTTCAAAAACATATAATAAGGCACTAGAATGGTGTTGGCAAGCTTATGATTTGTGAATACAAAAATAAAAGGGATAAAGATTTTCTATTGTTATAGTTAAGATTTGTATGAACGAACAAATTTTTTGATGCGTCGAACGAAAACGTGTGAGCAAAGTTCTCGCCGGGGACACGGTTTCGGTCATTTTCTGGAAACAGCCACCATGAGCTGAACAAAAATATCCGGGGGGAAGGATTTAATGTAGCAGGTCTGCTGAGACCAAAAACCTTAACTAAAATATTATGTTCAGCTCATTGAAAATATAAGTTTTATTAAGTCTTGGGAAAATCACAGGAGTCTTCCGTGAGTACATATTTTTTGCACATTCAGGTATTACAAAATGGCCGCTGTTAAAGAATGTATAAATCTTTGTTCCAGTTACCGTTGGCCATGAATTCGTATAGCGACTAAATTTAATATTTGGGTGGGCTAGAGAGAGCTGATATTATCAGGTAAGAAATATTTTTCACCTTACGGGACATTGGGCGGGGTCATTGACCACGCCGGTAGAACTTAACAATGACGTGTCATTTTTTCGTTTCAGTGGGAAAAATAAAAATAGGAAAAATAAGAAAGAAAGATATAAGAATGAGTTTCGAGAACCTTTGAGAATGTAAAGGGTAATTTATGAGTTTTTACGAGTTTCGAAGAGGTTGTACGAATCCGTCGTGACGTCGCGGGATTCGTGGAAGGCTTTAAGAAGATAGTCATTTGCCGGTTACAACATCCGGGAACGTCGCAAGCTGAGGCAGACGGAGTAGCCGTACCAGGTCAAGGGAGACCGGCAGGACATATAACCGGGTAAAGACCCAGACAAGGTCAGTCCTATCCTGTTTACCAAGCTTGCGTTGATCTTCGGTGTTATGGACGAGAACATATCTATACAGTGTTAATTTCGGGGGGATTTTGGATATTTGGACATTGGATCTGAACCGTGTTCGGATATAAATTAAAGTTTAGTGCTTAACGATTTATGGTGGTATTTTGTATTTCGTACGTGGTATTTTGTATTCAGTATTTTGTACGCGGTATTTTGGTATATTATGATACTTTGTGTAATTTTGTCCAACAGCAAATATTATGCTGTTTGAGGATTCTATAGAAGTACATGCTTAAGTAAAGGTTTAGTTATGTTTTCTCTTACGGAGGTGGGAATGTGGGAAAATAAACAAACTTTCCGTTTGGTTGGTTGGTGACCGGTAGTGTGATTTGGACCCACGGGCTCTCAATTCAACGACTGAGATACCGGGACATTAGAGCCTTTAAGTCCGGTCCAAGTAACCCACATCTTCTTTCCTCCGTGGGACGAGAAAAACATCACTCGCAATAAGCGTATATGATTTATCATAGTTTCTAGTTATCTAATAAGAAATAACTGACAAATAAAGAATTTCTGGACTTTCTGTGCGAGTCTTTATTATCTCTTTCAAATAGCCTCACAGTCTCAATTAGGTAGGTTAGGTTAGTTTAGTAGGAAATAGCATACAGTGGACCAGGTGGACTGGACCCAGGACCTCTGGAGCTGGATTGAACATAAGTTCCGACACCTTATTTTTCTCTTTGTGACGCGTGGGCCTGCGGCCTCCAACCCTGTGGGCCTGCGCGGTCGCAAAGCATGGCGTGGGAAGAAGGGACCCGCGCAATGCCATAGATGCCAATTGTTCCGCCATAGCTCCCACATGTGCCACAGACGACAAGCCTGCGTGCGCTGCGGAGAGGAGCACAGCGCGCAAATGTGCCCACGTCCTCTGGAAGAACCAGCCACCTGCGCCAACTGCGGTGGCCCGCATCCTGCAAACAACTCCTCCTGCCCTGTATACCGCAAGGAGGCCAGAAATAAAAAAGCGGGTACAGTGGCAAGAACGACCACCACACGCGAAGAGGATCGTCCTGCCCGCTCACAGACTAGGGCGGAGGAAGACGGCGCGCCCATTGCTCCGGGAGGTTCTAACATAAGAACCCCAGCAAATGAGCCCACCGCACGAGGCGCCCCCGTAAAAGGGAAGAAAAAGAAGAAGAAGAACCCTAAGAAGAAAAAACCCCAAGAGGCGACACAGAGCGCCACAACGGCCTCCGCTCCCAAAGAAGCGGCTCCGGGGAGAACGACGACGCGCCCGCAAACGGAACGTAGAGCTGACTCTTCCAACATCAGTACTCAGTCAGCTCTACAAATGCTAACAGACGTTCTCCACGCAATACAAGCAGGCAAAGACGCGACCACCGCAATCCTCAGAGGAATAACCCAACTCCTCCAGTCCAATGCCTAAGCCACTGAGATTGCTTTTCTGGAACGCCAATAGCCTTAAAAGAAAAAAGGCTCTCTTTCGGACGCTACTACGAGAGCAAGATATAGATGTGGCGCTTATCTGCGAAACTCTACTTGCCTCCAAAGACACAATAAAGTTCCCGGGGTACTTCACTTACCGGGAGGACGATCCTCCATCGACGCAAACGAAACGAGGCCTCTATAGGTGCTAGTAATACTCACCTATACTTACCTTACCTACCTACATACTTACGACCGCGTGAAACTCGTTCTATCACGTCACGGCGCCGTCCGCCTGCCCGTCGATTACAGAAGGAAACAGGAACACAGGAAAGGAAAAAGGAAAGCACTTTATTATCAACAAGAGAGAAATAAAACGCAAGACGTGCAAACACGTAATAATAGTTATTGTTACGTACCTGCATTGTCAGAAAATACACTATGCACTGGAATGTATCTGAGCCTTATATGGTTACGTATGCATGTTGATGGGTCTACACGATAGCATGGTTGATGGCTCAAATATATAGCATGGTTAATGGCTCAAATATATAGCATGGTTGATGGCTCGAATATATTATATCTTCGTGACTTCGTGGCTCGTGGAATGTTCTTGAAACACACTATCTGCACTGCACTGAACGTCCACTCGATGCCGCGCGCCGACTGTGACTGCGGGGACGGGCGACGGCTGTGCCGAGACCGCGGGAGGCGCTCCGCGCGTATTGCCGCAGATGTGTGTGTAAACCATTTGCATGTCTGTGTACATCGATGGTTGCGCGGCAATACCGATATAACTCGCGCGCGTCTCATAATTTGTGAAGCAAAAAATGTAGATATTTAGACTAAGATTGATTCAATAAAATTATTACATTCCGATTAAACAATCGTGACTTTCACTTGAACTCCTGAGCAGCGAACCTTAAACGAAAACTCCTACAAATGGTGACCCCGACGGCAGAACTCTCAGAACTCGCAGCAATATCACTGAAGTCCCGCATCCCTTTATTCTGGCGGCACAGACCTCGGCTATGGTTCGCTCAGTTCGAGTTTATAATTGCAAGTCAGAAGCTCGGCGACGAAGTAAAATTTCAATTCGCAGTAGGTCAGCTCGAATTATGCGACATCGAACAAGTCAGCGACATTGTTTTGGACCCACCAGCCACTGGGAAATACGAAGCCTTGAAATCTAGATTAATATCTATATACGAAGAGTCTGATTCAAAGCGGCTTCACAAAGTTATGCACGAAATGGAACTCGGAAATCAAAAGCCTTCCCAATTGTTAAGGCGAATGCGAGACGTAGCACAAAAATTATTTCCGGAGGAAACATTAAGGCTCTTATGGATCAGTCACCTTCCACAAGCTGTACGGACCTCATTAACGATGAGCAGTGAAAGTAACTTGGACAAACTCGCTGCAACGGCAGACAAGATGACCGAACACCAAACCTCCGAAGTTAACGCCGTGTGTCAACCATCAACATCATCACAGGTCGCCAGCGAATCGGTTCTAACCAAAATCGAAGAGCTCTCCAAAGAAATCGCAGCTATCAAAATGAATCAAGCACAATACTCTCGTCGACCTCGCCGATCAAATGCTTATCGCCCAGTTACACCACAGGAAGGAAGTTCAAGCCAAAGAAGATTATGCTACTATCACCGCCGATTTGGAGACCGAGCCTATCGCTGTTCATCACCTTGCAATTTCAAGACGTCGGAAAACTAGCTTCGGCGCCGACGGTGGCGAACGTCGGTGACCCTGGTACCAGCAATCGCCTAAGTGTCTACGATCGCACCAGTAACGAAAGGTTCCTCGTGGACACAGGAGCGGACATCTCCGTTTGGGCTGCAACACCTCGAGACAAGAAGAAAACAGAAAACGCCTACAAGTTATTCGCGGCAAACAACACCCCTATACGCACCTACGGACAGAAGAAAGTCACTCTCGATCTTGGCCTGCGGCGAAACTTCACCTGGACGTTCGTGATAGCAGATGTAAAAAAATCCATACTCGGTGCAGATTTCCTTCGGTACTTCAAGCTCTTAGTGGATCTTCACAAGAAAAAGTTGATCGACGATACTACGAAGCTCAGCATCGATGCCATGGCGGTGACATCCGGTGACAATGAGTCCATACGCATTATTAGCACCAAGCAACAATACCACGACATTCTGAAGCAATATCCTGACGTCCTTCGCCCCATGTCACTGAAGCAGCCGGTGAAACATGAAGTCGTCCATCACATAGAAACAACAGGCCCGCCGCTTTACGCTCGCGCCCGCCCGCTGCCACCCGACAGATATGCCGCCGCTAAAGCTGAATTTGATCGCATGGTGGAACAAGGGATCTGCAGACCATCAAAGAGTCCATGGGCAAGTCCTCTTCATATTGTGAAAAAGAAAGATGGCAGTCTACGAGTATGCGGTGACTACAGACGTCTAAATGCTGTCACCATTCCGGACAGATACCCGATACCCCGCATTCAAGACTTCACGTACGCACTACACGGGAAGAAAATCTTCACAAAGCTCGACCTCAAGATGGCGTACTACTGGATACCTATGGCCAGTGAAGAAGACGCTCAGAAATCGTCGGTGATCACCCCGTTTGGAATGTACGAGTTCACTGTCATGTGCTTTGGATTAAGAAACTCAAGTCAAACATTCCAACGTTTCATGCATCAAGTGCTAAGAGGAATTGATAATTGTTTTTGCTTCGTGGACGACATCCTGCTATTCTCCGAAAACGAAAATGAGCACGAGAAACTACTACATGAAGTCCTAGAACGCCTCAACAAATATGGAGTGACACTGAATATTGACAAGTGCGAACTCGGCAAAGATACAATCAATTTCTTGGGGTATGAAGTCTCAGAAAGCGGTATAAAGCCACCCAGAGAACGGATCGACACAATATCATCCTATCCAAAACCGAAGACCGTCATGGAGTTACGCCGATTTTTAGGCATGCTCAATTTCTATCGAGACTGCCTACCGCACCAAGCAGATCACCAGCACGAACTAAACAAATTTCTACACAATAAGAAAAAGAACGACAAGACGCCTATTGATTGGACGCCTGCAGCAAACGAAGCTTTTGGAAAATGCCGCCAAAGCATTACAGAGGCTACTACGCTGAGTTATCCTGTACCCGGGGGAGAACTAGCAATAATGAGCGATGCTTCAGAACACAGTATGGGCGCAGTACTCCAGCAGAAGATAGAAAACATATGGAAACCACTAGCCTTCTATTCAAAGAGCATGAGTGAGACACAACGAAAATACAGTGTGTATGATCGCGAACTGCTAGCAATATACACAGCTGTGAAACACTTCAGAAGACTCATTGAAGGCAGCGAAGTAACTGTGTACAGCGATCACAAACCCTTATCTTACGCGCTACACAGACCTGCGAGCAGCAGTGACACACCGCGTCGTGAACGTCAACTACATTTCATCAGCCAATTTTGTACGAGTATCAAGTATATCAAGGGCGAAGAAAATCCAGTAGCAGACGCGTTATCAAGAGTAGAAGAGGTCAAACTAGCAGATGTACTCGACTACGAGAAGCTCGCCCAAGATCAAGCTGGTGACATCGAGTTACACAACTTGAAGAATCAACCTAACTTAAAGTTCGCCGAGATCTCACTACCTGGTATCAAGAAACCAATCACATGTGAAGTTTCAACATCATCCATTCGTCCGTATCTACCCAAGGCATACCGTTACGTCGCCTTCAAAGCACAACACGGGCTATGTCACCCTGGAGTAAGAGCGACACGGAAGCAGATAGCATCAAAATTCTTCTGGCCTGACATGAACAAAGAAGTAGCAACATGGGCAAAAACATGCATCGACTGCCAACGCAGCAAGGTTCATCGGCACATTGTCACTCCTCTGGCAGAGTTCCCGTCTTCTCAGCGCTTTGAACATATTCACATTGACGTCATCGGAGCCCTCAAGCTGTCAAACGGCTACAAGTACTGCGTCACAATAATTGACCGATGCACCAAGTGGCCGGAAGTAATACCAGTACAAGAAGTCACTGCAGAAACTGTTGCAA